>NW_025798720.1:0-3188 GCF_021613505.1 Equus quagga
TGTTAATTGGGGTTCACAGCAGAAAGCTAATCTTGACTAAAAATAACCGATTGCTCAGGTTAGCCAGAGGGAGGCAAAAGTCCATCACTGTGAGGAGCTGCAGGAGTCTTGCAGCATCACCCAGTTCAAAGGTTCAGGTTCTGTTCCATGAGGATGTGCCTAAGGCCCATTTCCTTCATGGCTTCCCAGCTCCATTTTAAAGCCCTTGGATATAAGTGACTGTATGTTTCACATTTCACATCCTCAATCAGGTAAAGCACAAGGAGCCAGCCTGGGGGGAACACTGGTCCCCTGACTTCTTCCTCTGTTGACCAGGCTTCATCTCTCTCTGGCGCTCAGCCCTCCCTGCCCCTGGAGTTCTTTCTTGGAAATAGTTTGGTCCTTTATCTTTTATTTTTTTCAATTTTTTTTTTCAATTTTTATTTTTTGAGGAAGATTAGCCCTGAGCCAACTGCTGCCAATCCTCCTCTTTTTGCTGAGGAAGACTGGCCCTGAGCTAACATCTGTGCCCATCTTCCTCTACTTTATATGTGAAACGCCTACCACAGCATGGCTTGTCAAGCAATGTCATGTCCACACGCGGGATCCAAACCAGTGAACCCCGGGCTGCCAAAGCAGAACATGCAAACTTAACTGCTGGGCCACTGGGTTGGCCCCCATCTTTTATTCTGATAAATTTATTCACATACCATAATGTTGTCCAACTGAAAATGTACACGGTGGGTTGTAGTATGTGGGGGACTGGTCTTGGCCACGCCAAGATATGTCTCTTTGGCATGAGGATTATTTGAGGCTGGTTTCTTTGCAGACAGGAAAGCAACTGAAAAGTAGAACTTGCTTACTCTTCTGTTAAGAGACATTTACATTGTAAAGGAAATCTCCATCTGTAAAGATATCTCTCTCTCTGTACCAGGAAGAAGAAAGGGGATGATCTTCTCTCTAGAAACTCTTAATCAATGCCAAAGGCAAGGACTTAAATCTGCATAACAATCTTATTCCTGTTTCTGGTAACCTCCTGTAACTGACTCCCCCCACCCCCAACATCCTCCCTTGTCCTTAGCTGGATATGATTTAAGGTGAGGGCTTCAGCCATTTTGGTGAGTTGCTCAGCTTGCCTGACCTCTCCATGTATACATGTTATAAAGCTTTGTTTCATTTTCTCCTGCTTTTCTGTCTCACGTGAATTTAATTCGTTCTCCAGCCAGACGAACCCAGAGACGGTAGAGGAAATGTCTTCCTCCCCTAAAGTACATCCACAGAATTGTGCAACCATCACCACTATCTAATTTCAGAACACTGTCATCACCCCAAAGGGAAACTCTGTACCCATTAGCAGTCACTTCCCATGCCCCTCTCCCCATGCCCTGGCCACCACAAATCTACTCTCGTCTCTATGGATTTGCCTGTTGTGGACATTTCATATAAAGGAAATCATACAATATGTTGTCTGACTTCTTTCACTTAGCATAATGTTCTCATGATTCACCCATGTTGTCTCAACGTTTTATTCATTCTTATGGACAAATAATATTCCATTGTATGCATAGTTCACATTTTATTTATCCATCGTGAGTTGATGGACATCTGAATGGCTTCTATTTTAGGACTATTATGAATAATGCTGGTATGAAAATTCATGTACAAGTTCTTGTGTGGACAACTGTTTTCATGTCTTGGATACATACTTAGGGGCAAAATGGCTGGATCATACAGTAACTTCATGTTTAGCATTTTAAGGAACTGCCCAGTGGTTTTCCAAAACAACTTCCCACCAGCAGCATATGAGGGTTCCAATCACTCCACATCATCTTCAACACTTGTTCTCTGACTTTTGACTGTAGACATCCTGGGGGGTGCATCGCATTGTGGTTTTGATTTGCATTTCCGTGATGACTGATGATGTCAAGAATCTTTTCATGTGCCGGGTGGGCATTTGTATATCTTCTGTGGAGAAATGCTTATTCAGATTCTTTGCCAATTTTTAAATTGGGCTATTTATCTTTTTATTGTTGAGTTGAAAGAGTTCTTTCTGTATTCTGGATACAATCCCCTTATCAGATATATGATTTGCAAATATTTTTCCCATTCTGTGGTTTGTTCTCTTTTTACTTTCTTGATGATATCCTTTGAAGCACACAAGTTTTTAATTTTGATGAAATCCATTTTATCTATAGATCCAATTTTATAAGTCCAATTTTCTTAGGTTGCTTGAATTTTGGTGTCATATTTAAAGAAAGCATTGTCAATAAAAATAATCCATAACCAATCTATAAATGAAAATTTGGGAGAGTTTATTCTGAGCTAAAATCTGAGGCCATGGCCCGGGGCCTTTCTTCTCAAAGAAAGAAAGAGCACTGAAGGAGTGGGGTGCACAGAGTGGTTATATACCCCCAGAGAGGATGTTTCACAAAGGATTGAAATGTCCCTTTTACAACAGTCGCGAGACTGCTCTGTCGGCACAGTGATTGATGGAAACAGCAGGTAGGTCTTCTGTCTCAGTGAACACAGCAGGGTGGCAGTCTGTTGTCTCCAGCTGAGTGGTCACAGGTGTGTGCCGCAATCAGTTCCTAGTCTAAGGAAAGATGCTTAATCATTAAGGAAATGCCAACATTGGGAGAGGGAGGGAAGTTGCACCTTTATCTCAAGGGCCTTTTTTCTTGCCATAGGAAATGTATATACAATGCACGCTCGACGGCCACAGTCAGGCCCTTTTGGAAAAAACAAAGTCAGGCTGAATTAGGTTTATACCAAATGGCTTCCTCATATACTCCAATATATCCTATTGCTTGCCATTTTTATTTGTCACCATTCAGGGGAGGGAAGAATGGGTAAAAAGCATCAATTATATGGTGGTGGATGGTAACTATATTTTGGTGGTGAGAACGCTGCAGTGTATGTAGTTGTTGAATTACAATGTTGTACATCTGAGACCTATGTGATGTTGTAAACCAATGTTACCTCAATAAAGATAAAAAGAGAAAAAAGAAACCATTGCCTAATCTGTGGTCATGAAAACTTACTCCTCTATTTTCTTCTAAGAGTTCGTTGGGAGTTTAGCTAAACTACTCCATACCATTGCTGCCTCAGCATCCATAATGTGTGGCCTAGTGGCCTGCAGGGACCTTGAAGTGACACTGGCCCCTCCCGAGTGCGCGCCCTAGATAACCACCAGCAGAGTCAGAGTACCT
>NW_025798721.1:0-3188 GCF_021613505.1 Equus quagga
AGGTACTCTGACTCTGCTGGTGGTTATCTAGGGCGCGCACTCGGGAGGGGCCAGTGTCACTTCAAGGTCCCTGCAGGCCACTAGGCCACACATTATGGATGCTGAGGCAGCAATGGTATGGAGTAGTTTAGCTAAACTCCCAACGAACTCTTAGAAGAAAATAGAGGAGTAAGTTTTCATGACCACAGATTAGGCAATGGTTTCTTTTTTCTCTTTTTATCTTTATTGAGGTAACATTGGTTTACAACATCACATAGGTCTCAGATGTACAACATTGTAATTCAACAACTACATACACTGCAGCGTTCTCACCACCAAAATATAGTTACCATCCACCACCATATAATTGATGCTTTTTACCCATTCTTCCCTCCCCTGAATGGTGACAAATAAAAATGGCAAGCAATAGGATATATTGGAGTATATGAGGAAGCCATTTGGTATAAACCTAATTCAGCCTGACTTTGTTTTTTCCAAAAGGGCCTGACTGTGGCCGTCGAGCGTGCATTGTATATACATTTCCTATGGCAAGAAAAAAGGCCCTTGAGATAAAGGTGCAACTTCCCTCCCTCTCCCAATGTTGGCATTTCCTTAATGATTAAGCATCTTTCCTTAGACTAGGAACTGATTGCGGCACACACCTGTGACCACTCAGCTGGAGACAACAGACTGCCACCCTGCTGTGTTCACTGAGACAGAAGACCTACCTGCTGTTTCCATCAATCACTGTGCCGACAGAGCAGTCTCGCGACTGTTGTAAAAGGGACATTTCAATCCTTTGTGAAACATCCTCTCTGGGGGTATATAACCACTCTGTGCACCCCACTCCTTCAGTGCTCTTTCTTTCTTTGAGAAGAAAGGCCCCGGGCCATGGCCTCAGATTTTAGCTCAGAATAAACTCTCCCAAATTTTCATTTATAGATTGGTTATGGATTATTTTTATTGACAATGCTTTCTTTAAATATGACACCAAAATTCAAGCAACCTAAGAAAATTGGACTTATAAAATTGGATCTATAGATAAAATGGATTTCATCAAAATTAAAAACTTGTGTGCTTCAAAGGATATCATCAAGAAAGTAAAAAGAGAACAAACCACAGAATGGGAAAAATATTTGCAAATCATATATCTGATAAGGGGATTGTATCCAGAATACAGAAAGAACTCTTTCAACTCAACAATAAAAAGATAAATAGCCCAATTTAAAAATTGGCAAAGAATCTGAATAAGCATTTCTCCACAGAAGATATACAAATGCCCACCCGGCACATGAAAAGATTCTTGACATCATCAGTCATCACGGAAATGCAAATCAAAACCACAATGCGATGCACCCCCCAGGATGTCTACAGTCAAAAGTCAGAGAACAAGTGTTGAAGATGATGTGGAGTGATTGGAACCCTCATATGCTGCTGGTGGGAAGTTGTTTTGGAAAACCACTGGGCAGTTCCTTAAAATGCTAAACATGAAGTTACTGTATGATCCAGCCATTTTGCCCCTAAGTATGTATCCAAGACATGAAAACAGTTGTCCACACAAGAACTTGTACATGAATTTTCATACCAGCATTATTCATAATAGTCCTAAAATAGAAGCCATTCAGATGTCCATCAACTCACGATGGATAAATAAAATGTGAACTATGCATACAATGGAATATTATTTGTCCATAAGAATGAATAAAACGTTGAGACAACATGGGTGAATCATGAGAACATTATGCTAAGTGAAAGAAGTCAGACAACATATTGTATGATTTCCTTTATATGAAATGTCCACAACAGGCAAATCCATAGAGACGAGAGTAGATTTGTGGTGGCCAGGGCATGGGGAGAGGGGCATGGGAAGTGACTGCTAATGGGTACAGAGTTTCCCTTTGGGGTGATGACAGTGTTCTGAAATTAGATAGTGGTGATGGTTGCACAATTCTGTGGATGTACTTTAGGGGAGGAAGACATTTCCTCTACCGTCTCTGGGTTCGTCTGGCTGGAGAACGAATTAAATTCACGTGAGACAGAAAAGCAGGAGAAAATGAAACAAAGCTTTATAACATGTATACATGGAGAGGTCAGGCAAGCTGAGCAACTCACCAAAATGGCTGAAGCCCTCACCTTAAATCATATCCAGCTAAGGACAAGGGAGGATGTTGGGGGTGGGGGGAGTCAGTTACAGGAGGTTACCAGAAACAGGAATAAGATTGTTATGCAGATTTAAGTCCTTGCCTTTGGCATTGATTAAGAGTTTCTAGAGAGAAGATCATCCCCTTTCTTCTTCCTGGTACAGAGAGAGAGATATCTTTACAGATGGAGATTTCCTTTACAATGTAAATGTCTCTTAACAGAAGAGTAAGCAAGTTCTACTTTTCAGTTGCTTTCCTGTCTGCAAAGAAACCAGCCTCAAATAATCCTCATGCCAAAGAGACATATCTTGGCGTGGCCAAGACCAGTCCCCCACATACTACAACCCACCGTGTACATTTTCAGTTGGACAACATTATGGTATGTGAATAAATTTATCAGAATAAAAGATGGGGGCCAACCCAGTGGCCCAGCAGTTAAGTTTGCATGTTCTGCTTTGGCAGCCCGGGGTTCACTGGTTTGGATCCCGCGTGTGGACATGACATTGCTTGACAAGCCATGCTGTGGTAGGCGTTTCACATATAAAGTAGAGGAAGATGGGCACAGATGTTAGCTCAGGGCCAGTCTTCCTCAGCAAAAAGAGGAGGATTGGCAGCAGTTGGCTCAGGGCTAATCTTCCTCAAAAAATAAAAATTGAAAAAAAAAATTGAAAAAAATAAAAGATAAAGGACCAAACTATTTCCAAGAAAGAACTCCAGGGGCAGGGAGGGCTGAGCGCCAGAGAGAGATGAAGCCTGGTCAACAGAGGAAGAAGTCAGGGGACCAGTGTTCCCCCCAGGCTGGCTCCTTGTGCTTTACCTGATTGAGGATGTGAAATGTGAAACATACAGTCACTTATATCCAAGGGCTTTAAAATGGAGCTGGGAAGCCATGAAGGAAATGGGCCTTAGGCACATCCTCATGGAACAGAACCTGAACCTTT
This sequence comes from Equus quagga, assembly GCF_021613505.1. Lineage (NCBI taxonomy): Eukaryota > Metazoa > Chordata > Mammalia > Perissodactyla > Equidae > Equus > Equus quagga. The sequence goes on from NW_025798721.1 coordinate 3,062, forward strand.
GAACTGGGTGATGCTGCAAGACTCCTGCAGCTCCTCACAGTGATGGACTTTTGCCTCCCTCTGGCTAACCTGAGCAATCGGTTATTTTTAGTCAAGATTAGCTTTCTGCTGTGAACCCCAATTAACA
>NW_025798722.1:0-2793 GCF_021613505.1 Equus quagga
CAGGACCCTGGCAGGCTGCAGGTCAGCTTTGTGGGGCGGCCAGACTCCAGAGGCTCCAGAAGGTGGATGTCAGGTTTCTGTGTCAGGCCTGAGGAGGAGACAGAGAGATGCCTGGGCCCCAGGGGGGTGGGGACCCAGGGTGTGACCCTGAGAGGGACCAGAGCCTCAGGGTCTGAACTGACCCTGGTCCTGTATCCCTCTGACCAGCCCAGCCCAATGCCTGGAGCAGGGAATGTTCCAATGTTCTGTCTAAGATGAGTGTCTCCACATCCCAGGGTCCTCTCCTGGGGCCCCTGCTGTACCTGTCACCTGCAAATGCAGCTTCTTATCTCTGTAACTATAGTTCACATAATATCCTCCCTCCAATCGGAAGGAGTAGATGCCTGTATCGCTCCTCCTGGCGTCTCTGATGCTCAGGGAGCAGTTGTTGGTCCTGGGGTCCCCGAGGAGGCGGAATCGGCTCTGGGTCTCTGTATCCACTTGTTGCTCTGGGTTGTTTGTGGCCACAGGCATAGGGTAGCGCTGGTAACCCCCATCCCGGAACCAGTAGATGTAGAGTTCACCAGGGGGATTCACCCGATCCCAGGGGTAGGAGAAGGAGCAGAGCACGAGGACACACAAACCCTCCTGCACAGTCACTGATTCTGGCAGTTGGAGCTGGTACCCTGGATACTCCTGCAGGGACCCTGGGTGGGGGGCGGGGGGGGACACAGACACTCAGCTGTGGCTCCAGCCCCTCCCCCTCCCATGTCCATCCCTCCCCCTGGGCAACTCACCCCCCCACAGCAGGGGCAGCAGCAGCAGGGGCACCATGTCTGCCCAGGCCAGAGCACAGCCCGGCTCCACTCTCTCTGTCAGGGAAGGAAATGCCCCAAATGTGGGGTGGGGCCAAGGAAGCCCCAACAGGAAGCCCCAACAGGAAGCCAGTGGGTGAGGGAGAGCTGTGGCCTCCACAGAACGGGAACGAGGACTCCACAGGCAGTGGGGTGAAGTATCAGCTGAGAAACCATCCTGTCCCACCCTCTCCCCCAACCCGACACTGCAGGTGAATATACCGAGGCCCCCAGGGGTGGAGAGGCTTGTCCAGATGTGAACCTGGAAGTGATCGCCTCCCAAATGCTGTTGAAGTCAAGAGTGAGGTCACCGAGGGGGCAGAGCACTTAGAAACAGCAAGGAGGGCTAGTCCGGTGATTCATGGGGACCCACTCTCCAGCTGAAATGCACGGAATGTTCTGGAAAAGGATAACTTTGAATTTCCTGGAAACCATTCAAGCGTTGGCAAGAAAGAAAGGAAGCTGCAGACCCAAATCCAGTGGAGGGTGGAACTGCATGAGGAAAGCCGAGAGTTAAAGCCCTTTGCTCTGAGGGGCTTTTGGAACCTGGGACACTCGCCTGCTGGTTTCACGGATCTGAGGGTCTTGGGGTGCAGCAAGGGAGCACTGGCCTTTGCAAAGCAGGATGTCCCCATTCCACGGGGACCCCAAAAGCCTAGACCTCAGCACAGAAGCTCAATCTTCAGGGCCCTTCACATGCACCACCCCATTTCCAAAGCCAGGGCGAGGGCCCAAGTGATGTGTGGAAATAACCTGGAATCCTACAGCTGTTTTATGAAAGGAATTGATCAACGTTTCCCCAAATTTGACAACGATCTTAAACAGTTTGGACATTCTCACTAACAAGTTGTGGGATTAAAAGAAAGTTTCTGAAACTATAGAAGCTATAAAGAAATTTCAATCAATCGTGCCAGAGGAAATACTGAATACTCTTTCTATGCTATTATATATGTAGAATATTCTTATTACTAAATATATTTATTAATATAATATTAATATCTATTAACAGATTATATGACAAAGTGAGTCTCATGTAAAGAGGCAACCAAAGAGTATGAGTGAAAAAACTGTGAGGAAAATGTGTCATGCAGGTGTGCCAGACAGGTATTCTGGACTGGCATTTTTTTAATTTATTTATTTATTTATTTATTTACTGTGGAGGAAGATTGTCGCTGAGCTAACATCTGTTGCCAATCTTCCTCTTTTTGCTTGAAGAAGATTGTCGCTGAGCTAACATCTGTGCCGGTCTTCCTCTATTTTGAATGCCAGATACCACCATAGCGTGGCTTGATGAGCAGTGCACAGGTTTGCACCTGGGATCTGAACCCTCGAACCCTGGGCCACCCAACTAGAGTTTGTGAATTCAAACACTATGCCACCAGGCTAGCCCCTTTGAGCATTTTAGCTTTTATAATTTGATGATGTGTTTTCTTATTTCAAAAGTATTCATATGTGTGCTACATGTTGTATTTTTTTTCTAAGGTGTGATCCCACTTTGTGTGTAAATGTCGTGCTCCACAGGACCCAGGATTGCTCCTGCTGGAGGGTCCAGGCAAACGAGAGAGCACCAGCTACATCCCCCACTCCTCAAGTACTGCGGGGAAGATTGCTGAGCAAAGCAGCCACTAGAGAAGGCCAGGTTCCACATATTGTGCAGCACAAATTCACATCAGCTGCTGGTCTAGCAAATCTCAAGCTGGGATTATCGAAAAGACAAGAAGTAACAAGTCTTACAAGGATGCGAAGAAAAGGGAAGTCTGGTGCACTGTTGGTGGGAATGTCAATGGGTGCAGTCACTATGGAAGACAGTGTGGAAGTCCCCTGAAAAATTAAAAATAGAACTATCATAGGATCCAGCAATTCCACTTCTGGGCATTTGTTTGAAGGAAATGAAAACACTAACTCGACGAGGTATTTGCACCCCCCACGATCTGGAGAGACTGCGGTAAATAAAATAGGT
>NW_025798723.1:0-2790 GCF_021613505.1 Equus quagga
ACCTATTTTATTTACCGCAGTCTCTCCAGATCGTGGGGGGTGCAAATACCTCGTCGAGTTAGTGTTTTCATTTCCTTCAAACAAATGCCCAGAAGTGGAATTGCTGGATCCTATGATAGTTCTATTTTTAATTTTTCAGGGGACTTCCACACTGTCTTCCATAGTGACTGCACCCATTGACATTCCCACCAACAGTGCACCAGACTTCCCTTTTCTTCGCATCCTTGTAAGACTTGTTACTTCTTGTCTTTTCGATAATCCCAGCTTGAGATTTGCTAGACCAGCAGCTGATGTGAATTTGTGCTGCACAATATGTGGAACCTGGCCTTCTCTAGTGGCTGCTTTGCTCAGCAATCTTCCCCGCAGTACTTGAGGAGTGGGGGATGTAGCTGGTGCTCTCTCGTTTGCCTGGACCCTCCAGCAGGAGCAATCCTGGGTCCTGTGGAGCACGACATTTACACACAAAGTGGGATCACACCTTAGAAAAAAAATACAACATGTAGCACACATATGAATACTTTTGAAATAAGAAAACACATCATCAAATTATAAAAGCTAAAATGCTCAAAGGGGCTAGCCTGGTGGCATAGTGTTTGAATTCACAAACTCTAGTTGGGTGGCCCAGGGTTCGAGGGTTCAGATCCCAGGTGCAAACCTGTGCACTGCTCATCAAGCCACGCTATGGTGGTATCTGGCATTCAAAATAGAGGAAGACCGGCACAGATGTTAGCTCAGCGACAATCTTCTTCAAGCAAAAAGAGGAAGATTGGCAACAGATGTTAGCTCAGCGACAATCTTCCTCCACAGTAAATAAATAAATAAATAAATAAATTAAAAAAATGCCAGTCCAGAATACCTGTCTGGCACACCTGCATGACACATTTTCCTCACAGTTTTTTCACTCATACTCTTTGGTTGCCTCTTTACATGAGACTCACTTTGTCATATAATCTGTTAATAGATATTAATATTATATTAATAAATATATTTAGTAATAAGAATATTCTACATATATAATAGCATAGAAAGAGTATTCAGTATTTCCTCTGGCACGATTGATTGAAATTTCTTTATAGCTTCTATAGTTTCAGAAACTTTCTTTTAATCCCACAACTTGTTAGTGAGAATGTCCAAACTGTTTAAGATCGTTGTCAAATTTGGGGAAACGTTGATCAATTCCTTTCATAAAACAGCTGTAGGATTCCAGGTTATTTCCACACATCACTTGGGCCCTCGCCCTGGCTTTGGAAATGGGGTGGTGCATGTGAAGGGCCCTGAAGATTGAGCTTCTGTGCTGAGGTCTAGGCTTTTGGGGTCCCCGTGGAATGGGGACATCCTGCTTTGCAAAGGCCAGTGCTCCCTTGCTGCACCCCAAGACCCTCAGATCCGTGAAACCAGCAGGCGAGTGTCCCAGGTTCCAAAAGCCCCTCAGAGCAAAGGGCTTTAACTCTCGGCTTTCCTCATGCAGTTCCACCCTCCACTGGATTTGGGTCTGCAGCTTCCTTTCTTTCTTGCCAACGCTTGAATGGTTTCCAGGAAATTCAAAGTTATCCTTTTCCAGAACATTCCGTGCATTTCAGCTGGAGAGTGGGTCCCCATGAATCACCGGACTAGCCCTCCTTGCTGTTTCTAAGTGCTCTGCCCCCTCGGTGACCTCACTCTTGACTTCAACAGCATTTGGGAGGCGATCACTTCCAGGTTCACATCTGGACAAGCCTCTCCACCCCTGGGGGCCTCGGTATATTCACCTGCAGTGTCGGGTTGGGGGAGAGGGTGGGACAGGATGGTTTCTCAGCTGATACTTCACCCCACTGCCTGTGGAGTCCTCGTTCCCGTTCTGTGGAGGCCACAGCTCTCCCTCACCCACTGGCTTCCTGTTGGGGCTTCCTGTTGGGGCTTCCTTGGCCCCACCCCACATTTGGGGCATTTCCTTCCCTGACAGAGAGAGTGGAGCCGGGCTGTGCTCTGGCCTGGGCAGACATGGTGCCCCTGCTGCTGCTGCCCCTGCTGTGGGGGGGTGAGTTGCCCAGGGGGAGGGATGGACATGGGAGGGGGAGGGGCTGGAGCCACAGCTGAGTGTCTGTGTCCCCCCCCCCCCACCCAGGGTCCCTGCAGGAGTATCCAGGGTACCAGCTCCAACTGCCAGAATCAGTGACTGTGCAGGAGGGTTTGTGTGTCCTCGTGCTCTGCTCCTTCTCCTACCCCTGGGATCCGGTGAATCCCCCTGGTGAACTCTACATCTACTGGTTCCGGGATGGGGGTTACCAGCGCTACCCTATGCCTGTGGCCACAAACAACCCAGAGCAACAAGTGGATACAGAGACCCAGAGCCGATTCCGCCTCCTCGGGGACCCCAGGACCAACAACTGCTCCCTGAGCATCAGAGACGCCAGGAGGAGCGATACAGGCATCTACTCCTTCCGATTGGAGGGAGGATATTATGTGAACTATAGTTACAGAGATAAGAAGCTGCATTTGCAGGTGACAGGTACAGCAGGGGCCCCAGGAGAGGACCCTGGGATGTGGAGACACTCATCTTAGACAGAACATTGGAACATTCCCTGCTCCAGGCATTGGGCTGGGCTGGTCAGAGGGATACAGGACCAGGGTCAGTTCAGACCCTGAGGCTCTGGTCCCTCTCAGGGTCACACCCTGGGTCCCCACCCCCCTGGGGCCCAGGCATCTCTCTGTCTCCTCCTCAGGCCTGACACAGAAACCTGACATCCACCTTCTGGAGCCTCTGGAGTCTGGCCGCCCCACAAAGCTGACCTGCAGCCTGCCAGGGTCCTG
>NW_025798724.1:0-14275 GCF_021613505.1 Equus quagga
GCTCACATTATGCTTCTATCAGATGGTGACAGTTTAGAGAAACTCTTAACCCATGTGCACTCGAGAGATAGTCCAGAACCCTCAGGGCAGCGCTGTGTATACTAACCTCACTGGAGACATTAGAAATGTCTGTCAATGGTCTAAAGTGTTCATGGTGTTGTAGGTGTACAGTAGTTGTCAACTATATGACAATCAAAACAAAGAAACACTGCCACACAAAGCAAGGTCTGTTGGAAGTCTGAGAGAAAGAAGCAGAATCATACGTCAGTAAGACTCCATTAATATAAAGTTTAAAAACAGCAAAACCAAACGGTACTGTTTGGTGATACACTGTTAATGCCAAAAGGAGAAAGTAAAAAGAAACATTCAAGGTCATTGAGGAGCGTTGGAGTGAGGAGAGACACGAAGTCGGCTTCGGGGGCTTCTTGCCAATTTCTATTTCTCAACCCGGGTAGGAATTCCATGGGCGTCCCCTTTATGATTATTCCTCAAATAGAACATGTAGGATTCAGGCTTTCTTTTGCACTGTTTCTTATATCTCAGAGGAAACACGAAAAATAAACTCATGATCAAAAAATTGGAAAGGCACCACTAATGAGATAAGACAACTACCGCTGGCTTAGAATGAATTTTAAATATTAAAATGACAAATGGCTCAGAATTCAGAAATTCAGTTCCCAGACGTTAAAAACTATTGTGAATTTACCTTCGTGAATCCAAAATCAGTATCAGTAACGTAAACGAGTAATGAGATCATTTCTATTTTACCATCTGCTTCCTGAGAATTTAGCTATGCTGGAAACACACATTTAGGTCCTCTAAAATATGTCTTTCTTAATAAATAGAAAAGGAATGATTGACTCAAAATGAAGTCGTAGATAGAAGCTACAAAAGGCATGGAATATACAAGAAAATAAGCTGAAAGCACATAAGAGTTGCCTCCCCAAAAGAGAGAGGACAGAATAAAAATCCTGATAAAGATTGCAGAGTTCCCAAGACCCGTTAAACAACCATGGATCTGCATGCATCAGAATGGCTGAAGCTGAAAGGCTGATCTTACCACGTGTTGGAGAGGAGGCAGAGGAACCAGAGCTCCTCAAACTGCTGGGGAGGATGCAAATGAGTACAGTCGCCTGTAAAACTCTGTGGCAGTGTCTACTAGTGCTAAAACCACATCCTCTAGGGTCTAACAAGTCCACTTCTATCCATCCTCCCAAAGGAAATGAGTGTACATGTCCATCAAAGGCCATGTACAAAAATGTTCTAACAGCTTTATTCATAACGGCCAAAAGCTGGACTTAACACAAATGTCCATCGGCATCAAATGAGCTCAAGAAACAGTGGTATATTCATACGATGAAATAATACACTGTAGTCAACAGTCAGCCACAGACACGCTCAAGAATATAGTGAGATTTTACAGACAAATGTTAAGGAAAAGCAGACAGGTACGAAAGAGTCCCATGCTGCATGATTCCATATACTGAAATTCCTAGCACCAAAATAACTAATTAGTGATGATAAATGTGAGAATAATGGTTTCTCTAACCATAGAAAGTATGGACTGAGACGTAGTATAGCTCGTGTCACATGGAAAAACTGTCTAGAATATGGAAAATATTTAAAGTATACACCTTGAAATGTGTGGTAGTTTCACAAAAATATATATCTGTATATCTATATCTGCACCTGTCTGTCTGTCTATCTATCTATATATTTATTGCACCACAATTAAGACTAGTGGACTTTAGAACCACTTCAATAAAAAGGCAAAAATAGTGCATTTGCATCCTTGGTTCAGCTCATGCTGGGATTCAGAATATCTGGGAAAGAGAGGCCAACTTGTATGGACAATGAAAAAGATGAGCAGTATTCGATTGTTTTTTCTCAGACAAGAGTGGAGAGAGTTGTGGGTATTCCTCCACCAAACGCCCAGCCCTGAATCCTGATGTCTAAGACTTGTGTAGAGACTGGATAACTGTGAGAGAAAAAGGGACCCGTTTAAGGATGCTCCTTGGGGGACTTCAAGGGTCCAATATGCCTTGTCTTAGGTTCCCATGGAGACAGTGATACACAGATTCTCTGTGTGGAGAAGAGAGATTTGATGTTGTAAGCCCTGAGTGATGGGAGGGAGGTAGAGGGGATAGGTAGAGGCGGAGTGGGGAAGGGGTCTGAGGAGGGGAGCAGGATGGGGCAGGAAGATGAAGCTGTGAAGGTTTGGAGTGGGATGAGAGTGAGGCTAGGACATCCCTCCTGGGCAACCGTACCCAAAAGGCAGAGGGGAGCTCATTCTGTCCTCCCAGGTCTCTCTCCAAATGGAATTTCAGTGACTGAGTTCTAAGATTCAAGTTTGGAAGAAATGAGATTCCAGAAATTGATTAGCCTGGGTTTGGCATGGCCTGCTCACCTGGCATCCACCAAGCTAAGACAATGGGTGAGGAGGAAGGTGGGCCCACTGGGGCTTCCCATGAGCACCCTGAGCCCCAGGAGCCCCCTGGAAACCAGCAGCACAGGGGCAGGAAGCAGGGCCACATGGGAAGAGGAGAGAGGAGGCAATATTCCTATCTCTAGACTGTAGCGCCTTCCCCTTCATTCCCTGTCCTCCCAGGACCCAGGTGATCTTTCCTGAGCCTCCAACGACAGCAAGAGTGTCAGGGAGATGTGCAGGCATCCGAGGGATGCTGAGCTCCAGACTGCCCTGGACTGGGAGAGTCTTCAGGAGTCTTCTGACCACACTTACTTCCCCTGCCCCTGGTCCACACCCTGGCCTCTACCCCTCAGAAGTCTTGGCTCCTCAGGACCTGGACATCCAAGTTCTCTCCATCTTCATCCCAGCTCCAGAAAGGGAACATGAAAACAAGGAGTGAAGGTGAACACCAAGACAGGGAGTGGAGATGACCACCAAGTAGTCAGGCATCTCAGATCCCTGAGAGGAGAAGGTAGCACCTGTCTGAGGGAAGCTAATGAGTGGTTCGTCTCCATTTGGCTCCAGGGCCCCTTCCAAACCATGGCTAACAAGAGATCCCCACTAACTCCGTCTGTGATTGCATCCCAGTCTCTACTTCCGTTGCCCTCTCTTGGAGAATGGCCCCACTTGTCACTCTCACGGTGACTCTGTAAGTGAATAGCTGTATGTTGTACCAAATCCTCTCAACACCTGTCTCCCACTGACTGCCATTAGTGATCCTCTGGTGCTCAGAGAGTGGTTATTGTTCCGGGGGAAACAGAGGGGGTGACCTTGATCTTGTGGATTATCCTTTGTACTTCCATCCTGTTCATGTGTTGCCACTAGAGCCCAGTGACCATGTGTGTGATGACAGTGAGTCTGTCCAGGATCCCAAATGTAGGAGAAGGTAAAGTGCTTCTGGTAACTTGTGCCCTGGGGTGAGGGACAGAGATACCTGCAGCGCCAGCACTGCTCTCCTCCTGAGCTCCCCTTGGCTTCATTCTACTCAAGGCTAGAGGCATCTCTCAAGCTGGAGGGTCCAGAGGTTTCTCTTGACATCCTCACTCCCCTAATCCCCATACTCTGTCCTGCATCTTAGGGGCGACAAGCAGATGGATGGCTGAGAGGAGAGGAAGTGCAACCGGAAACCACAAGGTACAGACAGAAGGGCAGGAGAGGATATTTCTCCATAACCTGTAAGAGGAAAGACAGACCCTAATTATAGGGAAGAGGCCAGGCGAACCCAGCTCAGGGGCACCATACCCATCTTATAAAGGTTAAATAACTCAACTAATTTATTGTGGAAAATAAGCAGCCATTTTCAAACATTCAAGAAGACGTATGTAGTTCTCAGAGTGAGGAGTGTGTTTATGTATACTTTTTTCAAAACAAACTAATAATAGCATTTTGATTGAGGTGATATTCACATGACATAAAATTACTATTGATGGTTTTGGACGTGTGAGCTATTGGAGAACGAGGTGAAGCAGAAGCTAAAACGACATCGGATGATAAAATTACATGAACCGAAAGGTTCCCCCTTGTGGAGGAAAGAAAAAGCATTGTTGAGAGTTCTAGACTCCATGACAATGTGATGAGGTGTTGAGAGATGGCCTCTTGGCCCCTGCAGCACGGTGACAGGAGAGAGACAATCAGGAAGAGACTTTCTGTGGTGGATGAGTTTTTGGAACATGATGCCTAGTAGCCAATTTGAACTACTTTCTAACCTGGAGGGTCATTCTCTTCTGCTGTCCCCAAACCTTGAGTGAAGAGCATCACACAAAATATGCTTGACTTTAGTGCTGGGGAAATGCCACCAAGAAGTCTTAGGCCTCATGTTGGGGGAGAGGACACCAGCTGGCATATGACAAACCCCATCACCCCCAGGAATTCTCCCACATATTGTGGTGGGTTGGCTGCTTTGGTTCTCTGTAATTATTGAGCATGGGAGATCCAGTTACTTCCTGTGGCTTTGAAAATGTGAGCAGGATGGAGCTGAGGGCTACTGGTTTGGACCATAAAAACTGAAATCTATTGCCACTATCTTGGAAGATATGAGCCTCGTGTAGTGCAATTTGCACAACATTAAAGCGAGAGAGAAGGAGCTGGGAACAAAGGTACAACCCCTTTGAGACTGTGGTATGCTTCATGAGGCAGGAAGTATGTGGAGGCAATAATCAAGGGCCCCACCTAGGAGAGGTATGGACCACAGGGAAGATGATTGGTTGCAGGGCAGAGAGAAAACTCAGGTGGCCATGAAGTCATCCTCTCTGATTTGGCTTCCTTGGATGGGGTATGTCTAGCTTGTATTTCTATTTTGTTTGACTGAAAGTGTTTATAGACATATTTTCTTTTGGTAAAATATATGTAACACAAAAATTACTACTTTGACCATTTTCAAGTGTACAGTTCAGTGGCATTAAGGACATTCACCTTGTTGTGTAACTGTCAGCACCATTCATCTCTAGAACTTTTTCTTCTTCCTAAACTGGAATTCTGTCCCCATTAAATGTTAACACTCCCTTTCTCCATCACCCCAGCCCCTGACAACCACCATTCTACTTTCTGTCTCTATAATCTGACTGTTGCCTGCACCTCATCGAAGTAGAATCATGAAGTATTTGACATTTTGTGTGGCTTATGTCCCTTAGCATAATGTCTTCAAGGTTCATCCATATTGGAGCATGTGCTAGAATTTTCTTCCTTTTTAAGGCTGAATAATATTCCATTGTATGTATTTGCCACATTTTGTTTATCCATTCATCCATCAGTGGACACTTGGGTTGCTTCCACTCTTTGGCTATTGGGAATAATCCTACTATGAACATGGGTGTACAAATATCTGTTCAATCTTGCTTTCAATTCTTTTCAGTATCTGCCTCGAAGTGGAATTGCTGGATCATATGGAAATTCTGTGCATAATTTTTTCAGAAATCACCATACTGTTTCCCACAGTGCCTGCAACATTTTGCAGTCCCACCAGCAACACACCAGGGTTATAATTTCTCCGCATCTTTCCTAACACTTGTTACTATTTTTATATAATGGTCAGCCTACTAGGTGTGAAGTAGGAACTCACTATGGTTCTGATTTGTATTTCCCTAATAATTACTATAAATTAGTTTGCAGCCTTTAAATATTGGGAAGTCTCTTAGAATGATATTAAAGCCCAAATTTCCTTGAGAAATTGGAAGATCTGGCATTCTCTCCTGATGGTGACCTAAATGGGGCTAAGCAGGGGCCACCTCTTTTACTTTGCTACACTCCCCACCATGCACTGCGGTCTTCCTGGCACTTGGGCCAAAACTCACTACACTCCTCGATCATTTTCTTTACACCAGACCTACTACACTCACTCACCACAGCTGCCTTGCTCTTGTTGTATTTGATTTGGGGGCTCCTGGAAAGGTTAATGCATTGATGCACCAAACAAAAATCCCACAGGCCAAAGAGTGTCTCTTTAAGTCAACTGCTCAGCAATGGTCTAGTCCACCCCAAGCATGGTCAAGCCCTCCCTCTGCTGGACAAGATGTCTTCAGCATGTTGATGGTCCAGAGTACATGTCACATGAGACCTTCTCCATGGGGAACAAGTACGTGCCGGTTCCGCCACCCTAACAATCTGAGAGATTCTAATCTTCAGGGAGCAGTGGTTGGTTTGATGTTCCATAAAGTGGTAAAACTGACTTGGATTCTTTTCTGTACGTTTGGCTCTAGAGTCAGTTATAACCACTAGAGGAGATGTTTGAACTCATTGCTCACACTCCTTACAGGTTTGGCCCAGAACCATCAGCTTCATCAGTCAGTCTCCGAATTCCAGGGGTAGGAGGAGGTATAGAGCTTGAGGTCAGGCAGGCCCCCCGGCACCCATTTTCTGGATGGAGAGAGGCTGCCAGCAAGCCCAGCTCAACCCCCACCTGAACTCCTCAGCCTCATACTTTCCCCCATTACACTTAATAGTAGAGGATTATTGTCACAACACAATAAGAAATCTTTAAAAGCAGCCAAATATTTTTTTATTAAGATTATGACAGTTAACATCCTTGTGAAATTACAGTTGTACATCATGATTAGTCATGTTGTAGGTACACCACTTCACCCCTAGTGCCCTCCCCCAACCCCCCTTTCCCCTGGCAACCACCGATCAGTTCTCTTTGTCCATATGTTACCTACCACCTATGAGTGGAGTCATACAGAGTTCGTCTTTCTCTGTCTGGCTTATTTCACTCAACATAATACCCTCGAGGTCTATCCATGTTGTGAATGGGACGACTTTGTCCTTTTTTATGGCAAAAGCAGCCACATATTTTTAAAATTACAACTAGTTGCCTTCGTGGAGTGACAATAATAATGAAGATGACATCACACAAGAAACTAAGTCAAGAGACGATGAAGTGAGATCTTTAAAGATATTGCAAAAATATGCCACCTGAATTCCACACCCAGACAAAATATCATCCCAAAATTAAATTGAAATAAGATTTCAGAGTAAAAGGAAGTGGACAGAATTGAACTCAAGTCAACTTTCATTATAGAAATAGTAAAGTAAGCTCTCCAGGAGAAATAAAAATGATTTATTTTAAAATTTTTTGATTATGGTAAAATATATATAACACAAAATTCCCATCTTAACCCTGTTGAATGTACAGTTCAGTAGTGTTAGGAATATTCACATTGTTGTCCAAAGATCTCCAGAAGTTTTTCATCTTGCAAAACTGAAACTCTGTACTCATTAAACATGACTCCCCCTTCTTCTCTCCACCTAGGCTCTGGTAGCACTAATTATATCAGAAATTACAATATCCATAATAAGACAAAATGATCCAAATGGAAGACAAGGGATGTCAGACTGGATTTTGAGAAAGAACCTTAGCTATTTGAGAGGCACACTTTAGCCATAAGAAAACAAACTGACTGAAAAACAAAGAAGGGAAAAGGATTTGACCTGTTAACCATAACCCAGAAAACTTGTCGTTATAATGATGTCGGCAAGAAATATTTCTAAAGAGAAAGTTCAGTTCAATGAGCATACATAATAACCCTGAATTTATATGCACCTAATAACATAGTTCAAAATACACAAAGCACAAGTTCATGGATCTTCCTTCTCTCAGGAACTAACAGAACAAGGAACAGAAAATCAGTTAGGGATATAAAAGATTTCAACAACAGAATAGGGCAACTTGACCTTAGTTACAGATATAGAATGTTACACCCAAGAACCGCAGAATATACATTATACCCAAGCAGGCAGAAAGAATAACAAAGATAAAGCAGAAATCAATAAAATTGAGAACAGAAAATCCATTTCAGAACAATGAATGCAAACACTGGTACATTAAACATTGACATCAAGTTGATAAACTTCGAGCAAGATTCACAAGATTAAAAAAAAGGTGAGAAGATACATTATCAATATTGTGAACGAAAGGAAGGACATCACTACCTACCCCACAGATATTGAATGGATAACAAGGGACTCGTACAAGCAACTTTATGCATATAAACTTCACAACTTAATTAAACGGACCAGTTCCAGGAAAACTGCACACTACAGTTTGACAGTTTCTCATAAAATTAAATACGAACTTACCATATGGCCCAGTAATCCCATCCCTAGGAATCTATCCAAAGGCAATGAAAACATATGCCCACACAAAGACTCGTACATAAACGTTTGGAGAAGCCTTACTCTTAATGGTCCACAACTGAAAACAACCCAGATGCCCTTCACAGAGGAATGGATAAATAAACATGATGCTTCTATACGATGGAATACTACTCAGCAAGAAGAAGAAATGAACTATGACCAGTCTCAAAGGCATAGTGCTGAGTGAAAGAAGCTGAGTGAAAGAGGTTACACACCACATGACTCCATTTCTAGGACGTTCTTTTTGTCTATTTTTTTGCTTGAGGAAGGTTGTTGCTGAGCTCACATCTGTGCCAATCTTCCTCTGTTTCATGTGGGATGCAGCCACAGCATGGCTTGACGATCTCTGTGTGCAGTGCCCAGAAAGCGAACCCACAAACCCTGGGCCGCCAAAGCGGAGAGCACAAACTTGATCACTACACACCAGGCCAGCCCCTGTATGACATTCTGAAGAGATAAAACTGTAGTTATGCAGGATGGAGCAGCGGTTGTCAGGGGTGAAGTTTGCTTGGAAGCTGTAAATTATCAAGGAACAGCATAAGGGAGTATTTCAGTAATGAAATTACTCTATATTCTAATTGTAGCGGTGTTGGTTAAACAAATTCATATGTCCATTAAAATTCATTGAACCATACAGCAAAAAAATAAATTTTACTATATAATAATTTCATAAAAATTAATGGGAATATTTGATAAGATCATTAAGATACTGGGATATGCTAAGATTTCACAACTGGGGCAGCAAGAGCAGTACACAAAAATGAAAAGATTGACAAGAGATTTCATTAAAAATTTTAATACTCTTGCTGTAGGCCCCGTGGCTGAGTGGTTAAGCTTGCGCCGTGCACTCCGCTGTGGCGGCCCAAGGTTTCTCTGGTTTGGATCCTGGGTGTGGACATGGCATCACTCATCAGGCCACTCTGAGGCAGCATCCCACATGCCACAACAAGAAGGACCTACAACTAAAATATACAACAATGTACTGGGTGGATTTGAGCAGAAAAAGCAGAAAAAAAAAAAAGACTGGCAACACTTGTTAGCTCAGGTGCCAATCTTTAAAAAAATATTTTTTTAAACTCTCACTCATCAAAAAAGAGAGTGACAAATGGGAAAAGAGAGTCACGATTTAGGGCCAGCCTCAGGGGTCTACTGGTTGAGTCCAGCATGCTCCACTTCAGCAGCCCAAGTTTGGTTCCTGGGCCTGGTCCTACACTGCTCTCTTAGTGGCCATGCTGTGCTAGCAGCCCACATACTGAACAATAGAGGAAAACTGTCACAGATGATAGCTCAGGGTGAATCTTCCACAGGAAAAAGAAAATAGAGAGAAAGTCACAATTTAAAGGACTCACATCCAGAATAAAGAACTTGAATAAATCAATGCAAAAAAGACAGCCCAATTTTTATTTTCAAATGGGCAAGAGCCCAAACAGCCATTTCACAAAAGGAGATATTCAGATGGCCAACAAATGTGTGAAAAAGACTCAATATCATGACTCATTAGGGAAATGTAAATTAAAATGACGATGACATACCACCACAAACAGATTGCAATGGTTAAAATTGAACAGGCAGACGATAAAAGAGTGGCTGAGGATGTAGATAGATGAGAACTCTCAAAACACAGCGGGATGGAAATCCATCTGACGTCTCAGGAGAACTGTTTGATAGTATCTTCTATAGCTCAATAGACACCTACCCTACGATGGAGCAATCCCATACCCACCAGGAAAAAGTGCTAGTGCTCCCATTTTCATCACAAAATTCATATCAAGATGATTTTTGAAAATCTAAACACTGGAAACTAATTTAATGCCATTGTACTTTAGAATAGATAAATAAGTTCGAAGTATGTTCACACATGAAATACTATATTAAAAGCAAAACAGGGGCTGGCCCCTGGCCAAGTGGTTAAGTTCGTGCGTTCCACTGCATGCGGCCCAGTGTTTCGTTGGTTCGAATCCTGGCAAGGACATGGCACTGCTCATCAAACCACACTGAGGCAACGTCCCACATGCCACAACTAGAAGGACCCACAACGAACAATATACAACTATGTACCGGGGGACTTTGGGGAGAAGAAGGAAAAAATTAAAAAAAATCTTTTAAAAAAAAGCAAAACAATACCAAGAAGAAAGATGAATTATTGATAGAGGTACCGACATGGATGAATCCGAAACACAATGCTGAGAAAAGGCAACCAGACACAAAAATGTGTACAAAGTCTGACTCCACTTCTATGAAGCACAAACACTGGCAATATTGATTTAGAGGGACAGGGAAGAGGGAGGTGGTCCATTTGGGACTGTGTTGATTTGAAGAGCCACAAGGAAAACTCAGCACCCTCAGCCTGCACTCAAGGCTCCAGGTATCCGATCTTCATTCTCTCCCACCGCTGTGTGTCTTTGGTTCTCCTGGTCCTCGCTGCAAGCAACAGATACAGGGCATCCCCTCGCCGCCAGCCTGTCTCAGCTCTTGGCACCTCTTCACCTGAGCTTCTTGCCCACTTCTCATCTTTCCAACCTCAGCTCAGCCCCCTTCGCTCTGGTAGCCTGACCTGACCACCAGGGTGGGTGGAAAGAGTCTGTACGTGGAGCCTGGTGGTGGAAGCGTGGGTGTGCACGTACATAAACATTCATCTAGTCATACTATTGAGGTTTGCTTATTTCACTCAGGTTAAGTCAGACATCAAAAAACGCTGAATAGACAAAAAGCCTGAGTGGAAACAGGTTCAACAAAAATAATAGAAGATTCAGACATAAATTTGCTCTAGAAATTCCCATGGAGACAGTCAATGGTAAGCTCCCGTTTTAGGTTTTATGGCTTAGTAAAACTTTTGTTTATAATTAAATGTTGTGAGGTTTCATTGTAATTATTATGAGATCGGCATCTTTAAATCGGGAAAGAAAAGCTGTGCTCCTGACCCTACTGTGTATCCATGTCTACTTTGATGGAGAAGTTTGGGAGACCAGAAACTCAGGTGTTAACCAGGTAACTTCTGGGTAACAAGAGGGTAAGGCCCCAAGGTCTTTCCCTTCCTAGGGCTGGGGATGGAGAGAGAGTAGGTGGGAGGGGCAGGGTGGGCAGGACCAACAAGGACGGGTTGGTAAGAGATGGGGAGGGGAGCAGGCCGATGGGGTGTGTCAGTGGGCAGTCAGTGGGATGTCTACAAAATGATCATGTTTTTATTTTCTGTATCTTATGATGTTTTCACACCTTTGAAAGCTTGCTGGCCAGTGGGAGTCTGCCCTACCCTTCCCCCTACCCCCAGGGGTAGCCAATTCCTAGAGACAGCAAAGGGCTCTGCCAGGAGACCAATTCAGATGCAAACCAAGCAATCCTGAGTCCATGTCCCCCAGGAACCCCTTTGTCTAACTCCCACACACCAAGACACTATTTCTCCTGCCCCAATCGCCCAGGACCAGGTACCAGACAACTAGAGACCACCCCGGTTGCCCAAAGCCCACCAGAGTTGTTCAAGCTCCCTGATTCTAAACCGTGTGCCCTGCCCTAACTTGTCTTTCCTGGGGAAACCCCAAGAAAGGCCCTGGCCTAGGCTTCCATGCACCTGCTTCTGTCTCCTGACGCAAACAGGTGCCTCCCCTGTGGCGCTGCCGGGGGTGACGTGCCACCTTCTCTCCAGAAATGGAAGTAATAAAAATCTTCTTTCAATGGCATTGACCTCTCCAGGTTGCGAACTCCACAAATTGAAATCCGTGAGTACAGATGAGACAGGATTTGAGACGAGAGTTTCCAGGGAGGTGCTGAGAGTGATGTCCCCACGTCTGCCCCTCTGGGCTCCATGTCAACTCCTCAATCTCTTAAGAAGGAGGCATCCTCAGTCAGGCCTTCAACCCTGTGCCCTGGGGCCCTACACACCTGCAGAGCCAACACGGGTCTCAGATTAGAGTCCGACACTTTGACTCTGACTCCAGGCAGGATGGGACAGCTCAGCCCCACCTGGAACTCAGGGGCCAATCACTGGACTTCCCCAGAGAGGGCCAGGCCTGCTCACCTGGTGTAGTAGATCCAGGTGAGGCCATAGGTGA
The DNA here is from genome assembly GCF_021613505.1 of Equus quagga. NCBI lineage: Eukaryota > Metazoa > Chordata > Mammalia > Perissodactyla > Equidae > Equus > Equus quagga. The sequence goes on from NW_025798724.1 coordinate 12,142, forward strand.
GGAGGAAGCCAGCCCCCATGAGCGCCCCTCTGATCAGGGTGAGTACCAGGGGCCAGGAGCCCTGCTGCTCCTCAGTCACACAGCTGCAGGAAGAGGGGCTTCCTGGGGAAGGGGAGAGAGGGTGAAGTTCTGTCCCTCCCACGACCAAACACCGGACCAGGCTGCCCAGGCCAGCAGCTGCCCTGCAACTCACTCTGCACAGAGAGGCTGAAGGAAACATGCTGGGAGCCCAGCGGGTTCTGAGCTCGGCAGGTGAATTCCCCTCCGTCTCCGGCCCCCACCTGGGGCAGCTCCAGGACCCCAGGTGCAGAGGGCTGGGATGGGCTCAGGGCTTTTCCTTCACGGGACCAGCTCATCGTGGCAGGGGGGTTGCTGTCAGCCACGCAGACCAGGCGCAGGGACTGGCCCTCCAGGACAGGCAGCGATGCGCCGTTCTTTAGTGTCTTCAGGGCTTGGGGAGAGAGGCACAGCAAGGTGGGTGGAGCCAAGAGGTCCACCTCCCCCTCACTCTTCCCACAGAGCCAGAAGGAGAAAGGTAGGACCATATGACCAGTGTGAGGGCATGGGTTCATCATGGCTCAAGAGGCAATGACCCTGGTGGTCAGGTCAGGGTGCCAGAAAAAAGGAGGCTGATATGAGGTGGAAAGGATGAGAAGCGGGTGGGCAGCTCAGGTGGACATGTACCAAGGGCTGAGACAGGCTGGCAGATGAGGGAATGCACCTGTTTCTGTTACCTGCAGGGAGGACCAGGAGAACCTAACACACAACAGGGATGGGCGAGAGGCAAGTCAGATATTTTGGAGCCTTGAGTGCCAGGCTGAGGGCACTTGGTTTTCTCCTGAGATCACTGGGAAGTCATAGCAGCTGTGAGTCCAGAAAACACAGAATCAGCACTGAGTCTAGAAAGCTCCTGCTGCGCCAAGTGGGGCCTGGAATGGAGGCACAGACAGGAGGCAGGGAGGCTGAGGAAGAGGTTGAAGCAATGGTTCAGGGTCAAGGACAAGCCTGGAGCTGAGTCTGAGGCCAAGGGCAAGGAGAAGAGGGAAGTAATTGAAGAAGCAAAGTTCTTGAGACTCGCTGAGTCATGGAGTGCAGCCGGTGAGAAAGGGAGTTGCAGAATCTTGAGGGTTTTAGGGGACGGAATTACAGAGAGAGAGTCCTGGAAAGCACTGTGGGAGGCCGGCAGTCTCCATCCCTCCCTCCTTCCACCATCTGGTGGGCATCTCCCTCTCCTCTCCTGGCCCGTTGACTTGGGTCTGGGCATTTACACACTAGGAGGTTGGCCCAGAGTGTCTGGGCCTCACACCTTCAGAGGAGGCTCCACGTCCCACTGGGACACCCTTGGACTGTTTGGTGGAGGGAGAACAGAGAGTCCCACGGCTTCAGGAAATAGATTCCACGAATGCAGCAGGAATAGGACTAGGGAGGCTGGGGTGGAGCCGTAGGAGGAGAAGCACAGAGCAGTGCCATGGTGGGGCGAAATGGGCTTTGAACAAAGTGTATGTGTGTGTGTGTGCACATGTGTGTGCATGTGTGCAGACGTGGGCACACGGGAAGTGGGGGGAGAAGGTGGCCATTTTTATCCTTGCTTTGCCCATATCGGATCCCATTCAAGCTCTAATACCCCCTCTCTGCTCAGAGTTGGCCCCAGGGGCAGGTCACAACCCCGGAGAGGAGAGGTTCTTTCCTACCTGTGACATTTCCGGAGAGGACACGGATGGTGAGGTTCTGTGGAGCATCTGGGATAGAAAGACATGGCCCCGTTTCAGAGGTGAGGAGTGGGATGGAAGCTGAGCCAGGACCCAAGGATGGTGGTGGAAACTGGAGAAGGTGAGGGTTGCTGTTCTTCCTGCACGCTCCCCACCTGGACTCCCAGGGCTCAGATGAATGCTTGCATGTTCGAAGCTTAGCTCACCCTCACTCTCTCCCTCTACTCTACACACACAGCCCCATCCGCCCTCAGGTACCAACCGTCCCTCCAGCACTCACAGGAGATGTTGAGCTGGATGGTTCTCTCCGTGGCCGCCTGTGCTCCTTGGTGTTTCACCCAACAAGTGAAGTTGGTGCCACGGTCTTGGAGCCTCGGTGTGAAGGTGAGTACTGAGGAACGGAGGGTCTTGGGGTCCAGCGAGTG
>NW_025798725.1:0-14275 GCF_021613505.1 Equus quagga
CACTCGCTGGACCCCAAGACCCTCCGTTCCTCAGTACTCACCTTCACACCGAGGCTCCAAGACCGTGGCACCAACTTCACTTGTTGGGTGAAACACCAAGGAGCACAGGCGGCCACGGAGAGAACCATCCAGCTCAACATCTCCTGTGAGTGCTGGAGGGACGGTTGGTACCTGAGGGCGGATGGGGCTGTGTGTGTAGAGTAGAGGGAGAGAGTGAGGGTGAGCTAAGCTTCGAACATGCAAGCATTCATCTGAGCCCTGGGAGTCCAGGTGGGGAGCGTGCAGGAAGAACAGCAACCCTCACCTTCTCCAGTTTCCACCACCATCCTTGGGTCCTGGCTCAGCTTCCATCCCACTCCTCACCTCTGAAACGGGGCCATGTCTTTCTATCCCAGATGCTCCACAGAACCTCACCATCCGTGTCCTCTCCGGAAATGTCACAGGTAGGAAAGAACCTCTCCTCTCCGGGGTTGTGACCTGCCCCTGGGGCCAACTCTGAGCAGAGAGGGGGTATTAGAGCTTGAATGGGATCCGATATGGGCAAAGCAAGGATAAAAATGGCCACCTTCTCCCCCCACTTCCCGTGTGCCCACGTCTGCACACATGCACACACATGTGCACACACACACACATACACTTTGTTCAAAGCCCATTTCGCCCCACCATGGCACTGCTCTGTGCTTCTCCTCCTACGGCTCCACCCCAGCCTCCCTAGTCCTATTCCTGCTGCATTCGTGGAATCTATTTCCTGAAGCCGTGGGACTCTCTGTTCTCCCTCCACCAAACAGTCCAAGGGTGTCCCAGTGGGACGTGGAGCCTCCTCTGAAGGTGTGAGGCCCAGACACTCTGGGCCAACCTCCTAGTGTGTAAATGCCCAGACCCAAGTCAACGGGCCAGGAGAGGAGAGGGAGATGCCCACCAGATGGTGGAAGGAGGGAGGGATGGAGACTGCCGGCCTCCCACAGTGCTTTCCAGGACTCTCTCTCTGTAATTCCGTCCCCTAAAACCCTCAAGATTCTGCAACTCCCTTTCTCACCGGCTGCACTCCATGACTCAGCGAGTCTCAAGAACTTTGCTTCTTCAATTACTTCCCTCTTCTCCTTGCCCTTGGCCTCAGACTCAGCTCCAGGCTTGTCCTTGACCCTGAACCATTGCTTCAACCTCTTCCTCAGCCTCCCTGCCTCCTGTCTGTGCCTCCATTCCAGGCCCCACTTGGCGCAGCAGGAGCTTTCTAGACTCAGTGCTGATTCTGTGTTTTCTGGACTCACAGCTGCTATGACTTCCCAGTGATCTCAGGAGAAAACCAAGTGCCCTCAGCCTGGCACTCAAGGCTCCAAAATATCTGACTTGCCTCTCGCCCATCCCTGTTGTGTGTTAGGTTCTCCTGGTCCTCCCTGCAGGTAACAGAAACAGGTGCATTCCCTCATCTGCCAGCCTGTCTCAGCCCTTGGTACATGTCCACCTGAGCTGCCCACCCGCTTCTCATCCTTTCCACCTCATATCAGCCTCCTTTTTTCTGGCACCCTGACCTGACCACCAGGGTCATTGCCTCTTGAGCCATGATGAACCCATGCCCTCACACTGGTCATATGGTCCTACCTTTCTCCTTCTGGCTCTGTGGGAAGAGTGAGGGGGAGGTGGACCTCTTGGCTCCACCCACCTTGCTGTGCCTCTCTCCCCAAGCCCTGAAGACACTAAAGAACGGCGCATCGCTGCCTGTCCTGGAGGGCCAGTCCCTGCGCCTGGTCTGCGTGGCTGACAGCAACCCCCCTGCCACGATGAGCTGGTCCCGTGAAGGAAAAGCCCTGAGCCCATCCCAGCCCTCTGCACCTGGGGTCCTGGAGCTGCCCCAGGTGGGGGCCGGAGACGGAGGGGAATTCACCTGCCGAGCTCAGAACCCGCTGGGCTCCCAGCATGTTTCCTTCAGCCTCTCTGTGCAGAGTGAGTTGCAGGGCAGCTGCTGGCCTGGGCAGCCTGGTCCGGTGTTTGGTCGTGGGAGGGACAGAACTTCACCCTCTCTCCCCTTCCCCAGGAAGCCCCTCTTCCTGCAGCTGTGTGACTGAGGAGCAGCAGGGCTCCTGGCCCCTGGTACTCACCCTGATCAGAGGGGCGCTCATGGGGGCTGGCTTCCTCCTCACCTATGGCCTCACCTGGATCTACTACACCAGGTGAGCAGGCCTGGCCCTCTCTGGGGAAGTCCAGTGATTGGCCCCTGAGTTCCAGGTGGGGCTGAGCTGTCCCATCCTGCCTGGAGTCAGAGTCAAAGTGTCGGACTCTAATCTGAGACCCGTGTTGGCTCTGCAGGTGTGTAGGGCCCCAGGGCACAGGGTTGAAGGCCTGACTGAGGATGCCTCCTTCTTAAGAGATTGAGGAGTTGACATGGAGCCCAGAGGGGCAGACGTGGGGACATCACTCTCAGCACCTCCCTGGAAACTCTCGTCTCAAATCCTGTCTCATCTGTACTCACGGATTTCAATTTGTGGAGTTCGCAACCTGGAGAGGTCAATGCCATTGAAAGAAGATTTTTATTACTTCCATTTCTGGAGAGAAGGTGGCACGTCACCCCCGGCAGCGCCACAGGGGAGGCACCTGTTTGCGTCAGGAGACAGAAGCAGGTGCATGGAAGCCTAGGCCAGGGCCTTTCTTGGGGTTTCCCCAGGAAAGACAAGTTAGGGCAGGGCACACGGTTTAGAATCAGGGAGCTTGAACAACTCTGGTGGGCTTTGGGCAACCGGGGTGGTCTCTAGTTGTCTGGTACCTGGTCCTGGGCGATTGGGGCAGGAGAAATAGTGTCTTGGTGTGTGGGAGTTAGACAAAGGGGTTCCTGGGGGACATGGACTCAGGATTGCTTGGTTTGCATCTGAATTGGTCTCCTGGCAGAGCCCTTTGCTGTCTCTAGGAATTGGCTACCCCTGGGGGTAGGGGGAAGGGTAGGGCAGACTCCCACTGGCCAGCAAGCTTTCAAAGGTGTGAAAACATCATAAGATACAGAAAATAAAAACATGATCATTTTGTAGACATCCCACTGACTGCCCACTGACACACCCCATCGGCCTGCTCCCCTCCCCATCTCTTACCAACCCGTCCTTGTTGGTCCTGCCCACCCTGCCCCTCCCACCTACTCTCTCTCCATCCCCAGCCCTAGGAAGGGAAAGACCTTGGGGCCTTACCCTCTTGTTACCCAGAAGTTACCTGGTTAACACCTGAGTTTCTGGTCTCCCAAACTTCTCCATCAAAGTAGACATGGATACACAGTAGGGTCAGGAGCACAGCTTTTCTTTCCCGATTTAAAGATGCCGATCTCATAATAATTACAATGAAACCTCACAACATTTAATTATAAACAAAAGTTTTACTAAGCCATAAAACCTAAAACGGGAGCTTACCATTGACTGTCTCCATGGGAATTTCTAGAGCAAATTTATGTCTGAATCTTCTATTATTTTTGTTGAACCTGTTTCCACTCAGGCTTTTTGTCTATTCAGCGTTTTTTGATGTCTGACTTAACCTGAGTGAAATAAGCAAACCTCAATAGTATGACTAGATGAATGTTTATGTACGTGCACACCCACGCTTCCACCACCAGGCTCCACGTACAGACTCTTTCCACCCACCCTGGTGGTCAGGTCAGGCTACCAGAGCGAAGGGGGCTGAGCTGAGGTTGGAAAGATGAGAAGTGGGCAAGAAGCTCAGGTGAAGAGGTGCCAAGAGCTGAGACAGGCTGGCGGCGAGGGGATGCCCTGTATCTGTTGCTTGCAGCGAGGACCAGGAGAACCAAAGACACACAGCGGTGGGAGAGAATGAAGATCGGATACCTGGAGCCTTGAGTGCAGGCTGAGGGTGCTGAGTTTTCCTTGTGGCTCTTCAAATCAACACAGTCCCAAATGGACCACCTCCCTCTTCCCTGTCCCTCTAAATCAATATTGCCAGTGTTTGTGCTTCATAGAAGTGGAGTCAGACTTTGTACACATTTTTGTGTCTGGTTGCCTTTTCTCAGCATTGTGTTTCGGATTCATCCATGTCGGTACCTCTATCAATAATTCATCTTTCTTCTTGGTATTGTTTTGCTTTTTTTTAAAAGATTTTTTTTAATTTTTTCCTTCTTCTCCCCAAAGTCCCCCGGTACATAGTTGTATATTGTTCGTTGTGGGTCCTTCTAGTTGTGGCATGTGGGACGTTGCCTCAGTGTGGTTTGATGAGCAGTGCCATGTCCTTGCCAGGATTCGAACCAACGAAACACTGGGCCGCATGCAGTGGAACGCACGAACTTAACCACTTGGCCAGGGGCCAGCCCCTGTTTTGCTTTTAATATAGTATTTCATGTGTGAACATACTTCGAACTTATTTATCTATTCTAAAGTACAATGGCATTAAATTAGTTTCCAGTGTTTAGATTTTCAAAAATCATCTTGATATGAATTTTGTGATGAAAATGGGAGCACTAGCACTTTTTCCTGGTGGGTATGGGATTGCTCCATCGTAGGGTAGGTGTCTATTGAGCTATAGAAGATACTATCAAACAGTTCTCCTGAGACGTCAGATGGATTTCCATCCCGCTGTGTTTTGAGAGTTCTCATCTATCTACATCCTCAGCCACTCTTTTATCGTCTGCCTGTTCAATTTTAACCATTGCAATCTGTTTGTGGTGGTATGTCATCGTCATTTTAATTTACATTTCCCTAATGAGTCATGATATTGAGTCTTTTTCACACATTTGTTGGCCATCTGAATATCTCCTTTTGTGAAATGGCTGTTTGGGCTCTTGCCCATTTGAAAATAAAAATTGGGCTGTCTTTTTTGCATTGATTTATTCAAGTTCTTTATTCTGGATGTGAGTCCTTTAAATTGTGACTTTCTCTCTATTTTCTTTTTCCTGTGGAAGATTCACCCTGAGCTATCATCTGTGACAGTTTTCCTCTATTGTTCAGTATGTGGGCTGCTAGCACAGCATGGCCACTAAGAGAGCAGTGTAGGACCAGGCCCAGGAACCAAACTTGGGCTGCTGAAGTGGAGCATGCTGGACTCAACCAGTAGACCCCTGAGGCTGGCCCTAAATCGTGACTCTCTTTTCCCATTTGTCACTCTCTTTTTTGATGAGTGAGAGTTTAAAAAAATATTTTTTTAAAGATTGGCACCTGAGCTAACAAGTGTTGCCAGTCTTTTTTTTTTTTCTGCTTTTTCTGCTCAAATCCACCCAGTACATTGTTGTATATTTTAGTTGTAGGTCCTTCTTGTTGTGGCATGTGGGATGCTGCCTCAGAGTGGCCTGATGAGTGATGCCATGTCCACACCCAGGATCCAAACCAGAGAAACCTTGGGCCGCCACAGCGGAGTGCACGGCGCAAGCTTAACCACTCAGCCACGGGGCCTACAGCAAGAGTATTAAAATTTTTAATGAAATCTCTTGTCAATCTTTTCATTTTTGTGTACTGCTCTTGCTGCCCCAGTTGTGAAATCTTAGCATATCCCAGTATCTTAATGATCTTATCAAATATTCCCATTAATTTTTATGAAATTATTATATAGTAAAATTTATTTTTTTGCTGTATGGTTCAATGAATTTTAATGGACATATGAATTTGTTTAACCAACACCGCTACAATTAGAATATAGAGTAATTTCATTACTGAAATACTCCCTTATGCTGTTCCTTGATAATTTACAGCTTCCAAGCAAACTTCACCCCTGACAACCGCTGCTCCATCCTGCATAACTACAGTTTTATCTCTTCAGAATGTCATACAGGGGCTGGCCTGGTGTGTAGTGATCAAGTTTGTGCTCTCCGCTTTGGCGGCCCAGGGTTTGTGGGTTCGCTTTCTGGGCACTGCACACAGAGATCGTCAAGCCATGCTGTGGCTGCATCCCACATGAAACAGAGGAAGATTGGCACAGATGTGAGCTCAGCAACAACCTTCCTCAAGCAAAAAAATAGACAAAAAGAACGTCCTAGAAATGGAGTCATGTGGTGTGTAACCTCTTTCACTCAGCTTCTTTCACTCAGCACTATGCCTTTGAGACTGGTCATAGTTCATTTCTTCTTCTTGCTGAGTAGTATTCCATCGTATAGAAGCATCATGTTTATTTATCCATTCCTCTGTGAAGGGCATCTGGGTTGTTTTCAGTTGTGGACCATTAAGAGTAAGGCTTCTCCAAACGTTTATGTACGAGTCTTTGTGTGGGCATATGTTTTCATTGCCTTTGGATAGATTCCTAGGGATGGGATTACTGGGCCATATGGTAAGTTCGTATTTAATTTTATGAGAAACTGTCAAACTGTAGTGTGCAGTTTTCCTGGAACTGGTCCGTTTAATTAAGTTGTGAAGTTTATATGCATAAAGTTGCTTGTACGAGTCCCTTGTTATCCATTCAATATCTGTGGGGTAGGTAGTGATGTCCTTCCTTTCGTTCACAATATTGATAATGTATCTTCTCACCTTTTTTTTAATCTTGTGAATCTTGCTCGAAGTTTATCAACTTGATGTCAATGTTTAATGTACCAGTGTTTGCATTCATTGTTCTGAAATGGATTTTCTGTTCTCAATTTTATTGATTTCTGCTTTATCTTTGTTATTCTTTCTGCCTGCTTGGGTATAATGTATATTCTGCGGTTCTTGGGTGTAACATTCTATATCTGTAACTAAGGTCAAGTTGCCCTATTCTGTTGTTGAAATCTTTTATATCCCTAACTGATTTTCTGTTCCTTGTTCTGTTAGTTCCTGAGAGAAGGAAGATCCATGAACTTGTGCTTTGTGTATTTTGAACTATGTTATTAGGTGCATATAAATTCAGGGTTATTATGTATGCTCATTGAACTGAACTTTCTCTTTAGAAATATTTCTTGCCGACATCATTATAACGACAAGTTTTCTGGGTTATGGTTAACAGGTCAAATCCTTTTCCCTTCTTTGTTTTTCAGTCAGTTTGTTTTCTTATGGCTAAAGTGTGCCTCTCAAATAGCTAAGGTTCTTTCTCAAAATCCAGTCTGACATCCCTTGTCTTCCATTTGGATCATTTTGTCTTATTATGGATATTGTAATTTCTGATATAATTAGTGCTACCAGAGCCTAGGTGGAGAGAAGAAGGGGGAGTCATGTTTAATGAGTACAGAGTTTCAGTTTTGCAAGATGAAAAACTTCTGGAGATCTTTGGACAACAATGTGAATATTCCTAACACTACTGAACTGTACATTCAACAGGGTTAAGATGGGAATTTTGTGTTATATATATTTTACCATAATCAAAAAATTTTAAAATAAATCATTTTTATTTCTCCTGGAGAGCTTACTTTACTATTTCTATAATGAAAGTTGACTTGAGTTCAATTCTGTCCACTTCCTTTTACTCTGAAATCTTATTTCAATTTAATTTTGGGATGATATTTTGTCTGGGTGTGGAATTCAGGTGGCATATTTTTGCAATATCTTTAAAGATCTCACTTCATCGTCTCTTGACTTAGTTTCTTGTGTGATGTCATCTTCATTATTATTGTCACTCCACGAAGGCAACTAGTTGTAATTTTAAAAATATGTGGCTGCTTTTGCCATAAAAAAGGACAAAGTCGTCCCATTCACAACATGGATAGACCTCGAGGGTATTATGTTGAGTGAAATAAGCCAGACAGAGAAAGACGAACTCTGTATGACTCCACTCATAGGTGGTAGGTAACATATGGACAAAGAGAACTGATCGGTGGTTGCCAGGGGAAAGGGGGGTTGGGGGAGGGCACTAGGGGTGAAGTGGTGTACCTACAACATGACTAATCATGATGTACAACTGTAATTTCACAAGGATGTTAACTGTCATAATCTTAATAAAAAAATATTTGGCTGCTTTTAAAGATTTCTTATTGTGTTGTGACAATAATCCTCTACTATTAAGTGTAATGGGGGAAAGTATGAGGCTGAGGAGTTCAGGTGGGGGTTGAGCTGGGCTTGCTGGCAGCCTCTCTCCATCCAGAAAATGGGTGCCGGGGGGCCTGCCTGACCTCAAGCTCTATACCTCCTCCTACCCCTGGAATTCGGAGACTGACTGATGAAGCTGATGGTTCTGGGCCAAACCTGTAAGGAGTGTGAGCAATGAGTTCAAACATCTCCTCTAGTGGTTATAACTGACTCTAGAGCCAAACGTACAGAAAAGAATCCAAGTCAGTTTTACCACTTTATGGAACATCAAACCAACCACTGCTCCCTGAAGATTAGAATCTCTCAGATTGTTAGGGTGGCGGAACCGGCACGTACTTGTTCCCCATGGAGAAGGTCTCATGTGACATGTACTCTGGACCATCAACATGCTGAAGACATCTTGTCCAGCAGAGGGAGGGCTTGACCATGCTTGGGGTGGACTAGACCATTGCTGAGCAGTTGACTTAAAGAGACACTCTTTGGCCTGTGGGATTTTTGTTTGGTGCATCAATGCATTAACCTTTCCAGGAGCCCCCAAATCAAATACAACAAGAGCAAGGCAGCTGTGGTGAGTGAGTGTAGTAGGTCTGGTGTAAAGAAAATGATCGAGGAGTGTAGTGAGTTTTGGCCCAAGTGCCAGGAAGACCGCAGTGCATGGTGGGGAGTGTAGCAAAGTAAAAGAGGTGGCCCCTGCTTAGCCCCATTTAGGTCACCATCAGGAGAGAATGCCAGATCTTCCAATTTCTCAAGGAAATTTGGGCTTTAATATCATTCTAAGAGACTTCCCAATATTTAAAGGCTGCAAACTAATTTATAGTAATTATTAGGGAAATACAAATCAGAACCATAGTGAGTTCCTACTTCACACCTAGTAGGCTGACCATTATATAAAAATAGTAACAAGTGTTAGGAAAGATGCGGAGAAATTATAACCCTGGTGTGTTGCTGGTGGGACTGCAAAATGTTGCAGGCACTGTGGGAAACAGTATGGTGATTTCTGAAAAAATTATGCACAGAATTTCCATATGATCCAGCAATTCCACTTCGAGGCAGATACTGAAAAGAATTGAAAGCAAGATTGAACAGATATTTGTACACCCATGTTCATAGTAGGATTATTCCCAATAGCCAAAGAGTGGAAGCAACCCAAGTGTCCACTGATGGATGAATGGATAAACAAAATGTGGCAAATACATACAATGGAATATTATTCAGCCTTAAAAAGGAAGAAAATTCTAGCACATGCTCCAATATGGATGAACCTTGAAGACATTATGCTAAGGGACATAAGCCACACAAAATGTCAAATACTTCATGATTCTACTTCGATGAGGTGCAGGCAACAGTCAGATTATAGAGACAGAAAGTAGAATGGTGGTTGTCAGGGGCTGGGGTGATGGAGAAAGGGAGTGTTAACATTTAATGGGGACAGAATTCCAGTTTAGGAAGAAGAAAAAGTTCTAGAGATGAATGGTGCTGACAGTTACACAACAAGGTGAATGTCCTTAATGCCACTGAACTGTACACTTGAAAATGGTCAAAGTAGTAATTTTTGTGTTACATATATTTTACCAAAAGAAAATATGTCTATAAACACTTTCAGTCAAACAAAATAGAAATACAAGCTAGACATACCCCATCCAAGGAAGCCAAATCAGAGAGGATGACTTCATGGCCACCTGAGTTTTCTCTCTGCCCTGCAACCAATCATCTTCCCTGTGGTCCATACCTCTCCTAGGTGGGGCCCTTGATTATTGCCTCCACATACTTCCTGCCTCATGAAGCATACCACAGTCTCAAAGGGGTTGTACCTTTGTTCCCAGCTCCTTCTCTCTCGCTTTAATGTTGTGCAAATTGCACTACACGAGGCTCATATCTTCCAAGATAGTGGCAATAGATTTCAGTTTTTATGGTCCAAACCAGTAGCCCTCAGCTCCATCCTGCTCACATTTTCAAAGCCACAGGAAGTAACTGGATCTCCCATGCTCAATAATTACAGAGAACCAAAGCAGCCAACCCACCACAATATGTGGGAGAATTCCTGGGGGTGATGGGGTTTGTCATATGCCAGCTGGTGTCCTCTCCCCCAACATGAGGCCTAAGACTTCTTGGTGGCATTTCCCCAGCACTAAAGTCAAGCATATTTTGTGTGATGCTCTTCACTCAAGGTTTGGGGACAGCAGAAGAGAATGACCCTCCAGGTTAGAAAGTAGTTCAAATTGGCTACTAGGCATCATGTTCCAAAAACTCATCCACCACAGAAAGTCTCTTCCTGATTGTCTCTCTCCTGTCACCGTGCTGCAGGGGCCAAGAGGCCATCTCTCAACACCTCATCACATTGTCATGGAGTCTAGAACTCTCAACAATGCTTTTTCTTTCCTCCACAAGGGGGAACCTTTCGGTTCATGTAATTTTATCATCCGATGTCGTTTTAGCTTCTGCTTCACCTCGTTCTCCAATAGCTCACACGTCCAAAACCATCAATAGTAATTTTATGTCATGTGAATATCACCTCAATCAAAATGCTATTATTAGTTTGTTTTGAAAAAAGTATACATAAACACACTCCTCACTCTGAGAACTACATACGTCTTCTTGAATGTTTGAAAATGGCTGCTTATTTTCCACAATAAATTAGTTGAGTTATTTAACCTTTATAAGATGGGTATGGTGCCCCTGAGCTGGGTTCGCCTGGCCTCTTCCCTATAATTAGGGTCTGTCTTTCCTCTTACAGGTTATGGAGAAATATCCTCTCCTGCCCTTCTGTCTGTACCTTGTGGTTTCCGGTTGCACTTCCTCTCCTCTCAGCCATCCATCTGCTTGTCGCCCCTAAGATGCAGGACAGAGTATGGGGATTAGGGGAGTGAGGATGTCAAGAGAAACCTCTGGACCCTCCAGCTTGAGAGATGCCTCTAGCCTTGAGTAGAATGAAGCCAAGGGGAGCTCAGGAGGAGAGCAGTGCTGGCGCTGCAGGTATCTCTGTCCCTCACCCCAGGGCACAAGTTACCAGAAGCACTTTACCTTCTCCTACATTTGGGATCCTGGACAGACTCACTGTCATCACACACATGGTCACTGGGCTCTAGTGGCAACACATGAACAGGATGGAAGTACAAAGGATAATCCACAAGATCAAGGTCACCCCCTCTGTTTCCCCCGGAACAATAACCACTCTCTGAGCACCAGAGGATCACTAATGGCAGTCAGTGGGAGACAGGTGTTGAGAGGATTTGGTACAACATACAGCTATTCACTTACAGAGTCACCGTGAGAGTGACAAGTGGGGCCATTCTCCAAGAGAGGGCAACGGAAGTAGAGACTGGGATGCAATCACAGACGGAGTTAGTGGGGATCTCTTGTTAGCCATGGTTTGGAAGGGGCCCTGGAGCCAAATGGAGACGAACCACTCATTAGCTTCCCTCAGACAGGTGCTACCTTCTCCTCTCAGGGATCTGAGATGCCTGACTACTTGGTGGTCATCTCCACTCCCTGTCTTGGTGTTCACCTTCACTCCTTGTTTTCATGTTCCCTTTCTGGAGCTGGGATGAAGATGGAGAGAACTTGGATGTCCAGGTCCTGAGGAGCCAAGACTTCTGAGGGGTAGAGGCCAGGGTGTGGACCAGGGGCAGGGGAAGTAAGTGTGGTCAGAAGACTCCTGAAGACTCTCCCAGTCCAGGGCAGTCTGGAGCTCAGCATCCCTCGGATGCCTGCACATCTCCCTGACACTCTTGCTGTCGTTGGAGGCTCAGGAAAGATCACCTGGGTCCTGGGAGGACAGGGAATGAAGGGGAAGGCGCTACAGTCTAGAGATAGGAATATTGCCTCCTCTCTCCTCTTCCCATGTGGCCCTGCTTCCTGCCCCTGTGCTGCTGGTTTCCAGGGGGCTCCTGGGGCTCAGGGTGCTCATGGGAAGCCCCAGTGGGCCCACCTTCCTCCTCACCCATTGTCTTAGCTTGGTGGATGCCAGGTGAGCAGGCCATGCCAAACCCAGGCTAATCAATTTCTGGAATCTCATTTCTTCCAAACTTGAATCTTAGAACTCAGTCACTGAAATTCCATTTGGAGAGAGACCTGGGAGGACAGAATGAGCTCCCCTCTGCCTTTTGGGTACGGTTGCCCAGGAGGGATGTCCTAGCCTCACTCTCATCCCACTCCAAACCTTCACAGCTTCATCTTCCTGCCCCATCCTGCTCCCCTCCTCAGACCCCTTCCCCACTCCGCCTCTACCTATCCCCTCTACCTCCCTCCCATCACTCAGGGCTTACAACATCAAATCTCTCTTCTCCACACAGAGAATCTGTGTATCACTGTCTCCATGGGAACCTAAGACAAGGCATATTGGACCCTTGAAGTCCCCCAAGGAGCATCCTTAAACGGGTCCCTTTTTCTCTCACAGTTATCCAGTCTCTACACAAGTCTTAGACATCAGGATTCAGGGCTGGGCGTTTGGTGGAGGAATACCCACAACTCTCTCCACTCTTGTCTGAGAAAAAACAATCGAATACTGCTCATCTTTTTCATTGTCCATACAAGTTGGCCTCTCTTTCCCAGATATTCTGAATCCCAGCATGAGCTGAACCAAGGATGCAAATGCACTATTTTTGCCTTTTTATTGAAGTGGTTCTAAAGTCCACTAGTCTTAATTGTGGTGCAATAAATATATAGATAGATAGACAGACAGACAGGTGCAGATATAGATATACAGATATATATTTTTGTGAAACTACCACACATTTCAAGGTGTATACTTTAAATATTTTCCATATTCTAGACAGTTTTTCCATGTGACACGAGCTATACTACGTCTCAGTCCATACTTTCTATGGTTAGAGAAACCATTATTCTCACATTTATCATCACTAATTAGTTATTTTGGTGCTAGGAATTTCAGTATATGGAATCATGCAGCATGGGACTCTTTCGTACCTGTCTGCTTTTCCTTAACATTTGTCTGTAAAATCTCACTATATTCTTGAGCGTGTCTGTGGCTGACTGTTGACTACAGTGTATTATTTCATCGTATGAATATACCACTGTTTCTTGAGCTCATTTGATGCCGATGGACATTTGTGTTAAGTCCAGCTTTTGGCCGTTATGAATAAAGCTGTTAGAACATTTTTGTACATGGCCTTTGATGGACATGTACACTCATTTCCTTTGGGAGGATGGATAGAAGTGGACTTGTTAGACCCTAGAGGATGTGGTTTTAGCACTAGTAGACACTGCCACAGAGTTTTACAGGCGACTGTACTCATTTGCATCCTCCCCAGCAGTTTGAGGAGCTCTGGTTCCTCTGCCTCCTCTCCAACACGTGGTAAGATCAGCCTTTCAGCTTCAGCCATTCTGATGCATGCAGATCCATGGTTGTTTAACGGGTCTTGGGAACTCTGCAATCTTTATCAGGATTTTTATTCTGTCCTCTCTCTTTTGGGGAGGCAACTCTTATGTGCTTTCAGCTTATTTTCTTGTATATTCCATGCCTTTTGTAGCTTCTATCTACGACTTCATTTTGAGTCAATCATTCCTTTTCTATTTATTAAGAAAGACATATTTTAGAGGACCTAAATGTGTGTTTCCAGCATAGCTAAATTCTCAGGAAGCAGATGGTAAAATAGAAATGATCTCATTACTCGTTTACGTTACTGATACTGATTTTGGATTCACGAAGGTAAATTCACAATAGTTTTTAACGTCTGGGAACTGAATTTCTGAATTCTGAGCCATTTGTCATTTTAATATTTAAAATTCATTCTAAGCCAGCGGTAGTTGTCTTATCTCATTAGTGGTGCCTTTCCAATTTTTTGATCATGAGTTTATTTTTCGTGTTTCCTCTGAGATATAAGAAACAGTGCAAAAGAAAGCCTGAATCCTACATGTTCTATTTGAGGAATAATCATAAAGGGGACGCCCATGGAATTCCTACCCGGGTTGAGAAATAGAAATTGGCAAGAAGCCCCCGAAGCCGACTTCGTGTCTCTCCTCACTCCAACGCTCCTCAATGACCTTGAATGTTTCTTTTTACTTTCTCCTTTTGGCATTAACAGTGTATCACCAAACAGTACCGTTTGGTTTTGCTGTTTTTAAACTTTATATTAATGGAGTCTTACTGACGTATGATTCTGCTTCTTTCTCTCAGACTTCCAACAGACCTTGCTTTGTGTGGCAGTGTTTCTTTGTTTTGATTGTCATATAGTTGACAACTACTGTACACCTACAACACCATGAACACTTTAGACCATTGACAGACATTTCTAATGTCTCCAGTGAGGTTAGTATACACAGCGCTGCCCTGAGGGTTCTGGACTATCTCTCGAGTGCACATGGGTTAAGAGTTTCTCTAAACTGTCACCATCTGATAGAAGCATAATGTGAGC
>NW_025798726.1:0-1851 GCF_021613505.1 Equus quagga
TCTGGATCAGAGTAGCCAGACAGAACCCATGACCACCCACCAACAATGTAACGTAGACCCTGCCTTCTTTACTTCCAAGTATCCTAGTGACCTGACATCTGTTATTAAAAACCTCCTGTGGGTACTATGCTCTCAGTTCTTAACCATCTCCACAATCAGCCAGGACAAGATGTGTGACTATCCTAATCTTTGCCACAACCCTCAGACTATCCAACTGTAAATTCTTTCCTTTTCCAAGGCTGACGTTGATGTTAGAGTAGTAAAGATAAGATGTTGAACACAAGGACTGCTAGAGGCTCTTGCTTTCTAAACCCCACAGATGATATCACTTCACTTGTAACCATCATAGGCCAATTCGGAGGGGCCCTTTTGTGTCCTATTGTATCATTAACAAAGTTGTATCAAAAGTCGTTTTGCAGGTGTAAAGAGCAAAAACTGCAAGTCATGTAGCTGCAGTATGCTCAGAAGATGGGAACCTTGTCCTCAGGTGACCTCTAGCTGTGTAGGAACCAAAAGTTCCCCAACTACAGAACTCAATATAAAGAGAAAGTGGAGTGGGGAAGCTAATAAGAAGCGAGGGGTCCCTTCACTTGTAGGACATCAGACTTATAAGACTGTTACACTCCCACCCTCCAATCAGATTCCACCAAGTTAGCACTTTTGTATAACCACTCCCATGCCCAATTCCTTAAAAGTTGGTCCTCATTCAGCTTGGGGAGATGGATTTGAGCCTTGCCTCCTGTCTCCTTGCTGGCTGGCCATGCAATAAAGCTCTTTTTCTCTCAAAAGCTGCTGCTGTAGTATTGCTCTCTCTGCACATCAGACGTGAGCCGTGGTTCTGTAACACATTTGAACTACAAAGAGGCTCAAGAAACATTAAGGCTAATTCCCTGGTTTGCCCAAGAT
Source organism: Equus quagga (assembly GCF_021613505.1). Classification (NCBI taxonomy): domain Eukaryota; kingdom Metazoa; phylum Chordata; class Mammalia; order Perissodactyla; family Equidae; genus Equus; species Equus quagga. The sequence continues at coordinate 907 of NW_025798726.1, forward strand.
GCAATTCAGGCCAACAGTGATTAAGTGACTTGCTGAGGTCACACAGTTAGCCATGGCAGGGCTAGCACTATAGCTTCTCCTCGATTCTCAAGTTCAGTATTATTTCTCTCCATTTTAAAATGGTCCAAACACTATTTATGAAAAGAATGACCAGAAGAAAATATTTGAATTATTAATCAAGTTTGTAGAGGAAAAACTTTTCTTTTTAAATCATTGGTTCAGAAGTCTGTAGAGATTTTCTTGAAAGAGCAATGGACTATTTAAGTTTTTCTGAGTCTCACTAAAGACATGAATATATTATAAAGTAAATGTTTAAATAATGATTATCATAATAATGTGCTAGTTTTTAATCAAACAGGTAGAAAGCTGTAACCATTTTAAATGGAAAGCTTCATAGTTGACACAAGCAACTTATTGCCTGTAAACCTCCATTCACCAACAACACTGGAATATGTACACAAGTGAAGTGCAATCAGGATACCTTTGACTGCTCTAAACCCAGGTTGAAAATATAGATACCACAGCTGTGAGAGCTGACAAAGATGTCTTTTCTTTTCTATGTTTGAAGTCACCTAAACTGAAAATGAGATGGGCTTGGAAGGGAAGGAAATGCTATGTGTTTGCTTCTGTTCCAATGGGGCTATAGGTGAACTCTTTTAACACAAGTCCCTTGTAACTCAAGAATGACAGAAGCTTAATATATTAGTAGAGATTTCTTCCAGAGCAAATTAGTGTTGATGGATATTAGATCATTTATAAATTTTCTTAAATCAGCATTTTCTTTGAATTTTTCTGGAAAAATTAATGTTGCCTATATATCCAAACAAACAAACAAAAAACAAATAGCAGAACTATCAGGAATTTTGCCCAATTATCTCAGGCACTGTCCTGGATAGGGGAGAGGAGGTGGGATCTAATGCACAGCAGAGGGGCTGGCCATAAATC
>NW_025798727.1:0-1851 GCF_021613505.1 Equus quagga
GATTTATGGCCAGCCCCTCTGCTGTGCATTAGATCCCACCTCCTCTCCCCTATCCAGGACAGTGCCTGAGATAATTGGGCAAAATTCCTGATAGTTCTGCTATTTGTTTTTTGTTTGTTTGTTTGGATATATAGGCAACATTAATTTTTCCAGAAAAATTCAAAGAAAATGCTGATTTAAGAAAATTTATAAATGATCTAATATCCATCAACACTAATTTGCTCTGGAAGAAATCTCTACTAATATATTAAGCTTCTGTCATTCTTGAGTTACAAGGGACTTGTGTTAAAAGAGTTCACCTATAGCCCCATTGGAACAGAAGCAAACACATAGCATTTCCTTCCCTTCCAAGCCCATCTCATTTTCAGTTTAGGTGACTTCAAACATAGAAAAGAAAAGACATCTTTGTCAGCTCTCACAGCTGTGGTATCTATATTTTCAACCTGGGTTTAGAGCAGTCAAAGGTATCCTGATTGCACTTCACTTGTGTACATATTCCAGTGTTGTTGGTGAATGGAGGTTTACAGGCAATAAGTTGCTTGTGTCAACTATGAAGCTTTCCATTTAAAATGGTTACAGCTTTCTACCTGTTTGATTAAAAACTAGCACATTATTATGATAATCATTATTTAAACATTTACTTTATAATATATTCATGTCTTTAGTGAGACTCAGAAAAACTTAAATAGTCCATTGCTCTTTCAAGAAAATCTCTACAGACTTCTGAACCAATGATTTAAAAAGAAAAGTTTTTCCTCTACAAACTTGATTAATAATTCAAATATTTTCTTCTGGTCATTCTTTTCATAAATAGTGTTTGGACCATTTTAAAATGGAGAGAAATAATACTGAACTTGAGAATCGAGGAGAAGCTATAGTGCTAGCCCTGCCATGGCTAACTGTGTGACCTCAGCAAGTCACTTAATCACTGTTGGCCTGAATTGCATCTTGGGCAAACCAGGGAATTAGCCTTAATGTTTCTTGAGCCTCTTTGTAGTTCAAATGTGTTACAGAACCACGGCTCACGTCTGATGTGCAGAGAGAGCAATACTACAGCAGCAGCTTTTGAGAGAAAAAGAGCTTTATTGCATGGCCAGCCAGCAAGGAGACAGGAGGCAAGGCTCAAATCCATCTCCCCAAGCTGAATGAGGACCAACTTTTAAGGAATTGGGCATGGGAGTGGTTATACAAAAGTGCTAACTTGGTGGAATCTGATTGGAGGGTGGGAGTGTAACAGTCTTATAAGTCTGATGTCCTACAAGTGAAGGGACCCCTCGCTTCTTATTAGCTTCCCCACTCCACTTTCTCTTTATATTGAGTTCTGTAGTTGGGGAACTTTTGGTTCCTACACAGCTAGAGGTCACCTGAGGACAAGGTTCCCATCTTCTGAGCATACTGCAGCTACATGACTTGCAGTTTTTGCTCTTTACACCTGCAAAACGACTTTTGATACAACTTTGTTAATGATACAATAGGACACAAAAGGGCCCCTCCGAATTGGCCTATGATGGTTACAAGTGAAGTGATATCATCTGTGGGGTTTAGAAAGCAAGAGCCTCTAGCAGTCCTTGTGTTCAACATCTTATCTTTACTACTCTAACATCAACGTCAGCCTTGGAAAAGGAAAGAATTTACAGTTGGATAGTCTGAGGGTTGTGGCAAAGATTAGGATAGTCACACATCTTGTCCTGGCTGATTGTGGAGATGGTTAAGAACTGAGAGCATAGTACCCACAGGAGGTTTTTAATAACAGATGTCAGGTCACTAGGATACTTGGAAGTAAAGAAGGCAGGGTCTACGTTACATTGTTGGTGGGTGGTCATGGGTTCTGTCTGGCTACTCTGATCCAGA
>NW_025798728.1:0-3340 GCF_021613505.1 Equus quagga
TGCATTAGATCCCACCTCCTCTCACCTACCCAGGACAGTGCCTGAGATAATTGAGCAAAATTCCTGATAGTTCTGCCACTTGTTTTTTGTTTGTTTTGTTTATTTGGATATATAGGCAATATTAATTTTTCCAGAAAAATTCAAAGAAAATGCTGATTTAAGAAAATTTAGAAATGATGTAATATCCATCAACACTAATTTGCACTGGAAGAAATCTCTGCTAATATATTATGCTTCTGTCATTCTTGAGTTACAAGGGACTTGTGTTAAAAGAGTTCACCTATAGCCCCATTGGAACAGAACCAAACACATAGCATTTCCTTCCCTTCCAAGCCCATCTCATTTTCAGTTTAGTTTACTTCAAACATAGAAAATAAAAGACGTTTTGTCAGTTCTCAAAGCTCTGGTATCTATGTTTTCAAGCTTGGTTTAGAGCAGTCAAAGGTATCCTGATTGCACTTCACTTGTGTACATATTCCAGTGTTGTTGGTGAATGGAGGTTTACAGGCAGTAAGTTGCTTATGTCAACCATGGGGCTTTCCATTGAAAATGGTTACAGCTTTTACCTGTTTGGTTAAAAATGAATACATTATTATGATAATCATTATTTAAACATTTACTTCATAATATATTCATGCCTTGGAAAGACTGAGAGAAACTTAGCCCATTGCTCTTTCAAGAAAATCTCTACAGGATTCTGAACCAATGATTTAAAAAAAATGTTTTTCCTAGTGCAGCCACTATGGAAAACAGTATGGAGATTTCTCAAAAAGTTAAAAATAGAAATACCCTATGACCCAGCCATCCCACTACTGGGTATCTATCCTAAGAACCTGAAATCAGCAATCCCAAGAGTCCCATGCACCCCTATGTTCATGACAGCATTATTTACAATAGCCAAGATGTGGAACCAACCTAAATGCCCAGAAACTGACGACTGGATAAAGAAGATATGGTATATATACACAATGGAATACTACTCAGCCATAAAAAAGGACCAAATTGTTCCATTTGCATCAACATGGATGGACCTTGAGGGTATTATGTTAAGTGAAATAAGCCAGACAGAGAAAGACGAATTCTATATGACCCCACTTATAGGTGGAAGTTAACATATAGACATGGAGAACTGATCGGTGGTTACCAGGGAAAAGGGGGGGTAGGGGGAGGGCACAAAGGGTGAAGTGGTGTACCCACAACATTACTAACAATAATGTACAACTGAAATCTCATAAGGTTATAATCTATCATCATCTTAATAAAAAAAAACTCAAAAAAATGTTTTTCCTCTATGAATTTGACAAATACTTCACATTTTTCTACTGGTCATTCTTTTCACAAATAGAATTTGGACCATTTTAAAATGGAGAGAAATAATACGGAACTTGAGAATAGAAGAGAAGCTATAGTGCTAGCCCTGCCAGTGTCTAACTGTGTGACCTCAGCAGGTCACTTAATCACTGTTGGCTTGAATTGCATCTTGGGCAGACCAAGGACTTAGCCTTAATGTTTCCTGAGCCTCTTTGTAGTTCAAATGTGTTACAGAACAAAGGCTCATGTCTGATGTGCAGAGAGAGCAATACTACAGCAGCAGCTTTTGAGAGAAAAAGAGCTTTATTGCATGGCCAGCCAGCAAGGAGACAGGAGGCAAGGCTCAAATCCGTCTCCCCAAGCTGAATGAGGACTGACTTTTAAGGACTTGGGCATGGGAGTGGTTATACAAAAGTGCTAACTTGGTGGAATCTGATTGGAGGGTGGGAGTGTAACAGTCTTATAAGTCTGATGTCCTACAAATCAAGGGACCCCTCGCTTATTAGCTTCCCCACTCCACTTTCTCTTTACATTGAGTTCTGTAGTTGGGGAGCTTTTGGTTCCTATGCAGCTTGAGGTCATCTGAGCACAAGCTTCCCATCTTCTGAGCATGCTCCAGCGACATGACTTGCAGTTTTTGCTCTTTACCTCTGCAAAACAACTTTGATACAACATTGTTAGTGATACAATATGATACAAAAGGGCCCCTCGGAATTGGCCTATGATGGTTACAAATGCACTGATACCATTTGTGGGATTTAGAAAGCAAGAGCCTCTAGCAGTCCTTGTGTTCAACGTCTTGTCTTTGCTACTCTAACAACATTGAAGTCAGCCTTGGAAAAGGAAAGAATTTACAGTTGGATGATCTGATGGATGTGTCAAAGATTAGGGTAGTCACACATCTTTTCCTGGCTGATTGCAGGTATGGTTATGAATTGAGAGCATAGTAACTACAGGAGGTTTTTAATAACTAATGTCAGGTTTTTAATAACTAATGTTATACCGGGAAGTAAGAAAGGCAGGGTCTACAATTACATTTTTTTTTTGAGGGAGATTAGCCCTGAGCTAACATCTGTGCCCACCTCTACTTTATATGTGGGATGCCTGCCACAGCATGGCTTGCTGAGTGGTGCCATGTCCACACCCGGGATCCGAACCAGCGAACCTGGGCCACTGAAGTGGAACATGCACACTTAACTGCTGCACCACTGGGCCAGCCCTTACAATTACATTTTTTGGGGGTGGTCATGGGTTCTGACTGGCTACTCAGATCCTGAAACTTCACAGACTCAGCAGTAGCAGCACAGGTACAGTTTAGAACTCTGATATGGAGGCTTCCAGAAACTAAACTGATAAAGGAGAAAATATCAGTTTGTAGAATATTAATCAACAAGTAGTCATTAAAGCATCTACTATGCAAGGGGCACCCTACTCAGTACATGGGGATTTTTTAAAAATCAGTGATCATAGTCCTTGCTCAGTGCAGTGGGTTGCTGGACCCAATTCCAACGTGTGTGTGTGTGTGGAGGCTTCCCCACACCAACAAGTGTTTATCAGACGCCAGTAGAGTATCCAAGAATTCAACTCAATTCTGACACTACCTACCTGGCAATAGAATCAGATTCCACAGGTAAAGTCCCACGAGACTGCCCTCCAGTTCAAACACTGGTCGTAATCCCGGGTTTGTTACCTGTGCTTCTGACCGACCGGCTCCAAACCATACGTTCCAATAATCCCCTCCAACTCAGGATGCCTGTTGCAAGTCCAGGTTGTTACCTGTGCTTCTGACTTACTGACACCCTCTTCAGATTTGATTAATTTGCTAGAACAGCTCACAGAACTCAGGGAAACATGCTTATTAGTTTATGAAAGGGTAGGATGAAGGATACAGATGAGCATCCAGATGGAAGATGTGTAGGGCAGAGTATGAGGGAAGAGATGCAGAGCTTCCATCCCCTCTCCAGGCACACCACTCTCCCAGCGTCTCCATGTGCTCACCAACCTGGAAGCTCTCCACGAAAGGGCCAAG
>NW_025798729.1:0-5299 GCF_021613505.1 Equus quagga
ATTGTTGGTGGGTGGTCATGGGTTCTGTCTGGCTACTCTGATCCAGACACTTCAGACTCAGCAGTAGCAGCACAGGTACAGTTTAGAACTCTGATATGGTGGCTTCCAGAAACTAAACTGATAAAGGAGTAAATATCAGTTTGTAGAATACTAATCAGCAAGTACTCATTAAAACATCTGCTATGCAAGGGGCACCCTACTCAGTACATGGGGATTTTTTGAAAAATCAGTGATCATAGTCCTTGCTCAGTGCAGTGGGTTCGTGGACCCAATTCCATCGTGTGTGTGTGTGGAGGCTTCCCCACACCAACAAGCAGTTCTTGGATGCCTGCAGAGTCTCCAAGAATTCAACTCAATTCTGACACTATCTACCTGGAGATAGAATCAGATTCCACAGGTAAAAGGCTTAGTCCCACGAGACTGCCCTCCACTTCAAACACTGGTCTTAATCCCAGGTTTGTTACCTGTGCTTCTGACCAACCGGCTCCAACCTGGAGGTTCCAATAACCCCCTCCAACTCAGGATGCCTGTTGCAAGTCCAGGTTGTTACCTGTGCTTCTTACTTACTGACACCCTCTTCAGGTTCAATTAATTTGCTAGAACAGCTCACAGAACTCAGCAAAACACTTACGTTTACCAGTTTATTAAAGAGTAGAACAAAGGATACAGATGAGCATCCAAATGGAAGAGATGTGTAGGGCGAAGTATGAGGGAAGAGATGCAGAGCTTCCACCCGTTCTCCAGGCACACCACTCTCCCAGCACCTCCTTGGGTTCGCCAACCCAGAAGGTCTCCAAGAAAGGGCCAAGGAGCTGTCATTTGGGGTTTTTATGGAGGCTTCCTTATGTGGTCATGATTGACTAAGCCATTGGCTATTCGTGACTGATTGAACTTCAATCCCCACCTCCTCCCCAGAAATTAGGGTGTGGGACTGAAAGTTCCAATCCTCTGATCACGTGGCTAGTTCTCCTGACAACAAGCCCCCACCTTTGGGTGAGGTCCAAAAGTCACCTTCATTAACATAAACAAGAAATTCCAAGAGTTTTGGGAGCTGTGAACCAGGAACTGTAAATGAAAACCACATATATATGAGAACTATATTTTGGTCATCTGAATGACGAAATATGTATTTCTCATAAATCACAACATTGCACTTAGAATTATAAAAGCTGACTACAAGAAACATTAGCTCTAATCTTGCTTTGCGGTTAGCAGGGGTTCAATAAACATTGAATTGAAAAATGTAATTAACAATGGTTTAGCTGTAAGTCAGTCTGCATAGAGAAAAGGGCAAAGATTAAATGATATTTTAGGATCCTAAATCCTAGGCAATTCTGAACTTTTTATGGCAATATCATAAGGCACTCTGGACACTTTCATGGACTGTTGAGACGTAGGAAAACATAGTGTCTTGAATCAGACTTCTTTAAGATAGCAGGTCTAACTAGCAGCATGCTGTAGTATAAAGACCACTGAATTGGGAAGCAAGAGAAATCTCTATTCATTCACTCTTTCAAGAAACATTCATTAGATGTGTAATATGTGCCAGGTTCTATGTGTGGGACTGAAGATGGAAGAGTAAATAAGTCAGACAGTGTCACTGTCCTCAAGAAGCTTACTGTCTAGGAAGGAAGACAAGACATTGGAAGTCGAACATTAAAGTATAATTAATGTAGTAATAGGGGAAGAATAAGGTGCTATGAGTTAATTTTTGCAGGTAACATAATTATTATTAAAGTACATGGTATGGGGGCTGGCCCGGTGGTGTAGCATTGAAGTTCACGCACTCTGCTTCACTGACCCCGGATCCACTGGTTTGGATCCAGGGCACAGACCTAACACCACTTATCAAGCCATTCTGTGGGAGGCATCCCAAGTATTAAAAAAAACAAAAGTAGAGGAAGATGGGCATAGATGTTAGCTCAGAGCCTATCTTCCTCAGCAAAAAGAGGAGGATTGGAGGCAGATGTTAGCTCAGGGCTAATCTTCCTCAAAAAATATATATATATGTGATATGATTGTAATGTGACTTTAATACATATAAATAAGTGCTCTTTCCAAAAAAGATTCCCTCCCCCTGAAAAGACTGTTTCAGTTTAAACACCCACTAACAGTGTATGAGAGCACCCATTTCCCCACATACTTAAACAAGTACTGGATATTATCTGTTTTTGACAGTTTTGCACATGTGATGTTTGAAAAATGATATTTCATTTAAATTTGCATTTCTATGATTAAAAGCAAAGTTGAAAATCTTTTCATATATTTATTGGCCATTTGCATTTCTTCTGTAAATTTCCTGTTCATATCCTTTGCTCATATTTCTATTGCATTTTATTTTTTCCTAATTGGCTTGTAGGAACTCTATATAATAAAGCTAATGATCCTTTCATTTTATTAGCTACAAATATTTATTCCCAATATGACTTCTCTTTTTTAATGTTGTTGTTTGCCTTGTATGTTTGAGTAGTCAAATCTGAGAGTCTTTTCCTATATAAACTCCAGGTTTTATATTTTTTAAAGGATCTTCCTACTGCAAGATTATGAAAGTATTTTTCTAATATTTTTTCTGGTTATTTTATAGTTTTCTTTTCTTTTTTTTTTTTTTTCTGCTTTATCTCCCCAAACCCTTCCTGTACATAGTTATATATCTTAGTTGCAGGTCCTTCTAGTTGTGGGATTATAGTTTTATTTTCAATGTTTAACTTTCATTCACTTATAATTTATTTTTGTAAGGTGGTGGCAAGTTTATTTTTTCCTAAATGGATAAGCCAGTTGTCCTGAGATTGTTTATTGAATTTCCACCTTTCCCCAAATATTGGAAATGCCACCTTTGTCATATTGTTACCACACAAAGGGCACTATCTGCTTGCTGCAAAACAAAAGCCAATCGTCAGGTGGCAAGATGGTGGCAGAGAAAGGGCATTTTATTACAGCTTGCCAGCAAGAGGAAAGATGGCCAACAAATGTCCAAAAGAACCACCTTAAGGGGGGCACGGAATCTGGAAGCAGTTATACAGACCAATGGGTTATAGGGGAGGGGGTTAGGAATGTCGACCCTCTGGTGTTACAGACTGGGCATTGCCACACGAGATCTTTCGGTTTTCATTGATGATGGCTATCAGCATAGACTCTCTGTTTGGGGGTCAACACAGTCCTAAAGAACTCAAAAGAACGAAGTTATCATCTTATGGGAGCTGGAAGGTATATGGCCAAGCAAGGGTCATAAAATCTACAGAACAGGTGGATCTCCTGGAGGGTGCAAATCCAGCTGGGTTAGTTAAACCAGAGGTCATTCAGAGTTACAACGTGGTCTCTTTTCTACAGTATGGCTTGCCTTATTGTGTTGAGCCGGTTTCAATATATTAAATTCCTATAAAGAAATGACCTGTGTCTAGATTCTGTATTCTGTGTTATTATTCTTTCCGTCTATTCTTGTGTGAGTACTACCCTGCTTTGGTTAACGTAGCTGTATAATATGTTTTGATATCTAGTATGGACAAGTCACCCCCATCCTCATCTTTTCTTTCTTTTTCAAAAGTGTATGTCATAAAGGTGAAATTGGGGGGCGTGTCAGTTTCATAGGGCTGCTGTAACAAAGTACCACAAACTGGGTGGCTTAAAACAACGGGAATTTATTGTCTGACTGTTGTGAAGGCTGCAAGTCAGAAATCTGGGTGTCAGCAGGGCCAGCTGCCTCTGAAGCCTGCACGGCCCCTTCCTAGCTGCCCGTGGTTTGCCGGCAGTCGTTAGCATTCCTTGGTTTACAGCTTCGTAACTTTAATCTCTGCCTTCATTGTCACGGGGTGTTCTCCCTGTGTGTCTCTGAGTCTTCACACGACCATCTTATAAGTGACGCCAGGTACCTGAGGGTTACTATAGATATTAAGCCAATTTGCTGTTTTCCTTTTTAATTTGAGGGGTGACTGGGGTCTCCAGGATTTGTGAGCTTGTTTTGCAGAAGAAAGAGAGTGCCTTCAGGGAGATTGCAATCACTGGATGGCCAGCCCTCAGCAGCCCTTGAGGCCCAGAAGTCAGATTGCCCAGGGGCTTATTGGCTCCTCCTGCCAGCCCCTTAGCTCTATAAAACCCCCCTGCTTTCTGTTCTTGGGGAGGTTTAAGTGCACCCAGATTTCCACCTACTCATTTTGGTCAATTCGAATAAATCTTTCTCCATCTCCAAGCACCGACGTCTCAGTGTTTGCCTTGTGCATCCAGCACATGAATTTGAAATTAAGAGGTTTGGTATCCTAAGGACACCAGTCATATTGGAGTGGGGGCCCACCCTACTCCGGTGTGACCTCATCATAACTAAGTATGTCTGCCATGACCCTATTTCCAAATAAAGTCACTTTCTGAGGTTTTGGGAGTTAGGACTTCAACAGGTTTTTTTTTTTGGTTGAGGGGGACACTTTCAACTTACAACAGGAGAGAACTGGCATCTCTAAAATATTGAGTCTTTTCATCCCAAAACATGGATTTTCAGTTGATTCTCTTCAGCTGCTGAGAAGTCAGCAGAGTGCTGCTGTTTTGAAGTTACTGTGCCTGTTTCTAATCCTGTTTTTAAAGAGATAAGCATATATGAAAAGAATTACGTAAACTGTGTTATCAGGAAGTAAAACATAAAACAAGGCTAGATGGTGCTCAAAAGAAAGATGTAAGCTGTCAGAAAATAGTTGAGGTAAATAGGAGATTAACTGAAATAAAACAAGGTATGTTTTTGTTTTTACTGATAAACATTTTATTTTAGAATAGTTTTAGATTTATAGAGAAATTGCAAGGATGGTACAGAGAGTTCCCATGTATCCCACAGCCTGTTTTCCCTATTGTGATATTCTGATTTACACTAGGAAATATATATTTGGTCTTCATCCCCGTGTCTGGCACAGAGCTCCTTAAACCCTTGGAATTTCCTACATGATGAGAACAATAAAGTTGTCTTTCATTATGTTAATGAGGTGACTTTAAGACTGCACCTAAGGATGCGGGCTGGCTGCCAGGACAACGAACCATGTGATTAGAGGGTTGGAACTTTCAGTCCCACCTCCCCCACAACTTCCAAGAAGGAGAGGGCCTGAAGGTTGAATCAATTGCCAGTGGCCAATGATTTAATCCATTGGGACTATGTAATGAATCCTCCATAAAAAAATCCAAAGGACAGGATTTGGGGAGCTTCCAGGTAGGTGAACACATGTGGGTGCTGGGAGAGTGGTGCACCTGGAGAGAGCGTGGAAGATCTGAACCCTTTCCCAATACCTTGTCCTGTGCTTCTCTGCCATGTGGCTATTCCTGAGTTATA
>NW_025798730.1:0-2781 GCF_021613505.1 Equus quagga
CAGGACCCTGGCAGGCTGCAGGTCAGCTTTGTGGGGCGGCCAGACTCCAGAGGCTCCAGAAGGTGGATGTCAGGTTTCTGTGTCAAGTCTGAGGAGGAGACAGAGAGATGCCTGGGCCCCAGGGGGGTGGGGACCCAGGGTGTGACCCTGAGAGGGACCAGAGCCTCAGGGTCTGAACTGACCCTGGTCCTGTATCCCTCTGACCAGCCCAGCCCAATGCCTGGAGCAGGGAATGTTCCAATGTTCTGTCTAAGATGAGTGTCTCCACATCCCAGGGTCCTCTCCTGGGGCCCCTGCTGTACCTGTCACCTGCAAATGCAGCTTCTTATCTCTGTAACTATAGTTCACATAATATCCTCTCTCCAATCGGAAGGAGTAGATGCCTGTATCGCTCCTCCTGGCGTCTCTGATGCTCAGGGAGCAGTTGTTGGTCCTGGGGTCCCCGACGAGGCGGAATCGGCCCTGGGTTTCTGTATCCACTTGTTGCTCTGGGTTGTTTGTGGCCACAAGTATAGAGTAGGGCCGGGAATCCCCATTCCGGAACCAGTAGATGTAGAGTTCACGAGGGAAATTCCTCCGATCCCAGGGGTAGGAGAAGGAGCAGAGCACAAGGACACACAAACCCTCCTGCACGGTCACCGATTCCGTCAGTTGGAGCTGGTACCCTGGAGACTCCTGCAGGGACCCTGGGGGGGACACAGACACTCAGCTGCAGCTCTGGCCCCTCCCCCTCCCATGTCCATCCTTCCCCCTGGGCCACTCACCCCCCCACAGCAGGGGCAGCAGCAGCAGGGGCACCATGTCTGCCCAGGCCAGAGCACAGCCCGGCTCCACTCTCTCTGTCAGGGAAGGAAATGCCCCAAATGTGGGGTGGGGCCAAGGAAGCCCCAACAGGAAGCCCCAACAGGAAGCCAGTGGGTGAGGGAGAGCTGTGGCCTCCACAGAACGGGAACGAGGACTCCACAGGCAGTGGGGTGAAGTATCAGCTGAGAAACCATCCTGTCCCACCCTCTCCCCCAACCCGACACTGCAGGTGAATATACCGAGGCCCCCAGGGGTGGAGAGGCTTGTCCAGATGTGACCCTGGAAGTGATCGCCTCCCAAATGCTGTTGAAGTCAAGAGTGAGGTCACCGAGGGGGCAGAGCACTTAGAAACAGCAAGGAGGGCTAGTCCGGTGATTCATGGGGACCCACTCTCCAGCTGAAATGCACGGAATGTTCTGGAAAAGGATAACTTTGAATTTCCTGGAAACCATTCAAGCGTTGGCAAGAAAGAAAGGAAGCTGCAGACCCAAATCCAGTGGAGGGTGGAACTGCATGAGGAAAGCCGAGAGTTAAAGCCCTTTGCTCTGAGGGGCTTTTGGAACCTGGGACACTCGCCTGCTGGTTTCACGGATCTGAGGGTCTTGGGGTGCAGCAAGGGAGCACTGGCCTTTGCAAAGCAGGATGTCCCCATTCCACGGGGACCCCAAAAGCCTAGACCTCAGCACAGAAGCTCAATCTTCAGGGCCCTTCACATGCACCACCCCATTTCCAAAGCCAGGGCGAGGGCCCAAGTGATGTGTGGAAATAACCTGGAATCCTACAGCTGTTTTATGAAAGGAATTGATCAACGTTTCCCCAAATTTGACAACGATCTTAAACAGTTTGGACATTCTCACTAACAAGTTGTGGGATTAAAAGAAAGTTTCTGAAACTATAGAAGCTATAAAGAAATTTCAATCAATCGTGCCAGAGGAAATACTGAATACTCTTTCTATGCTATTATATATGTAGAATATTCTTATTACTAAATATATTTATTAATATAATATTAATATCTATTAACAGATTATATGACAAAGTGAGTCTCATGTAAAGAGGCAACCAAAGAGTATGAGTGAAAAAACTGTGAGGAAAATGTGTCATGCAGGTGTGCCAGACAGGTATTCTGGACTGGCATTTTTTTAATTTATTTATTTATTTATTTATTTACTGTGGAGGAAGATTGTCGCTGAGCTAACATCTGTTGCCAATCTTCCTCTTTTTGCTTGAAGAAGATTGTCGCTGAGCTAACATCTGTGCCGGTCTTCCTCTATTTTGAATGCCAGATACCACCATAGCGTGGCTTGATGAGCAGTGCACAGGTTTGCACCTGGGATCTGAACCCTCGAACCCTGGGCCACCCAACTAGAGTTTGTGAATTCAAACACTATGCCACCAGGCTAGCCCCTTTGAGCATTTTAGCTTTTATAATTTGATGATGTGTTTTCTTATTTCAAAAGTATTCATATGTGTGCTACATGTTGTATTTTTTTTCTAAGGTGTGATCCCACTTTGTGTGTAAATGTCGTGCTCCACAGGACCCAGGATTGCTCCTGCTGGAGGGTCCAGGCAAACGAGAGAGCACCAGCTACATCCCCCACTCCTCAAGTACTGCGGGGAAGATTGCTGAGCAAAGCAGCCACTAGAGAAGGCCAGGTTCCACATATTGTGCAGCACAAATTCACATCAGCTGCTGGTCTAGCAAATCTCAAGCTGGGATTATCGAAAAGACAAGAAGTAACAAGTCTTACAAGGATGCGAAGAAAAGGGAAGTCTGGTGCACTGTTGGTGGGAATGTCAATGGGTGCAGTCACTATGGAAGACAGTGTGGAAGTCCCCTGAAAAATTAAAAATAGAACTATCATAGGATCCAGCAATTCCACTTCTGGGCATTTGTTTGAAGGAAATGAAAACACTAACTCGACGAGGTATTTGCACCCCCCACGATCTGGAGAGACTGCGGTAAATAAAATAGGT
>NW_025798731.1:0-2781 GCF_021613505.1 Equus quagga
ACCTATTTTATTTACCGCAGTCTCTCCAGATCGTGGGGGGTGCAAATACCTCGTCGAGTTAGTGTTTTCATTTCCTTCAAACAAATGCCCAGAAGTGGAATTGCTGGATCCTATGATAGTTCTATTTTTAATTTTTCAGGGGACTTCCACACTGTCTTCCATAGTGACTGCACCCATTGACATTCCCACCAACAGTGCACCAGACTTCCCTTTTCTTCGCATCCTTGTAAGACTTGTTACTTCTTGTCTTTTCGATAATCCCAGCTTGAGATTTGCTAGACCAGCAGCTGATGTGAATTTGTGCTGCACAATATGTGGAACCTGGCCTTCTCTAGTGGCTGCTTTGCTCAGCAATCTTCCCCGCAGTACTTGAGGAGTGGGGGATGTAGCTGGTGCTCTCTCGTTTGCCTGGACCCTCCAGCAGGAGCAATCCTGGGTCCTGTGGAGCACGACATTTACACACAAAGTGGGATCACACCTTAGAAAAAAAATACAACATGTAGCACACATATGAATACTTTTGAAATAAGAAAACACATCATCAAATTATAAAAGCTAAAATGCTCAAAGGGGCTAGCCTGGTGGCATAGTGTTTGAATTCACAAACTCTAGTTGGGTGGCCCAGGGTTCGAGGGTTCAGATCCCAGGTGCAAACCTGTGCACTGCTCATCAAGCCACGCTATGGTGGTATCTGGCATTCAAAATAGAGGAAGACCGGCACAGATGTTAGCTCAGCGACAATCTTCTTCAAGCAAAAAGAGGAAGATTGGCAACAGATGTTAGCTCAGCGACAATCTTCCTCCACAGTAAATAAATAAATAAATAAATAAATTAAAAAAATGCCAGTCCAGAATACCTGTCTGGCACACCTGCATGACACATTTTCCTCACAGTTTTTTCACTCATACTCTTTGGTTGCCTCTTTACATGAGACTCACTTTGTCATATAATCTGTTAATAGATATTAATATTATATTAATAAATATATTTAGTAATAAGAATATTCTACATATATAATAGCATAGAAAGAGTATTCAGTATTTCCTCTGGCACGATTGATTGAAATTTCTTTATAGCTTCTATAGTTTCAGAAACTTTCTTTTAATCCCACAACTTGTTAGTGAGAATGTCCAAACTGTTTAAGATCGTTGTCAAATTTGGGGAAACGTTGATCAATTCCTTTCATAAAACAGCTGTAGGATTCCAGGTTATTTCCACACATCACTTGGGCCCTCGCCCTGGCTTTGGAAATGGGGTGGTGCATGTGAAGGGCCCTGAAGATTGAGCTTCTGTGCTGAGGTCTAGGCTTTTGGGGTCCCCGTGGAATGGGGACATCCTGCTTTGCAAAGGCCAGTGCTCCCTTGCTGCACCCCAAGACCCTCAGATCCGTGAAACCAGCAGGCGAGTGTCCCAGGTTCCAAAAGCCCCTCAGAGCAAAGGGCTTTAACTCTCGGCTTTCCTCATGCAGTTCCACCCTCCACTGGATTTGGGTCTGCAGCTTCCTTTCTTTCTTGCCAACGCTTGAATGGTTTCCAGGAAATTCAAAGTTATCCTTTTCCAGAACATTCCGTGCATTTCAGCTGGAGAGTGGGTCCCCATGAATCACCGGACTAGCCCTCCTTGCTGTTTCTAAGTGCTCTGCCCCCTCGGTGACCTCACTCTTGACTTCAACAGCATTTGGGAGGCGATCACTTCCAGGGTCACATCTGGACAAGCCTCTCCACCCCTGGGGGCCTCGGTATATTCACCTGCAGTGTCGGGTTGGGGGAGAGGGTGGGACAGGATGGTTTCTCAGCTGATACTTCACCCCACTGCCTGTGGAGTCCTCGTTCCCGTTCTGTGGAGGCCACAGCTCTCCCTCACCCACTGGCTTCCTGTTGGGGCTTCCTGTTGGGGCTTCCTTGGCCCCACCCCACATTTGGGGCATTTCCTTCCCTGACAGAGAGAGTGGAGCCGGGCTGTGCTCTGGCCTGGGCAGACATGGTGCCCCTGCTGCTGCTGCCCCTGCTGTGGGGGGGTGAGTTGCCCAGGGGGAGGGATGGACATGGGAGGGGGAGGGGCCGGAGCTGCAGTTGAGTGTCTGTGTCCCCCCCAGGGTCCCTGCAGGAGTCTCCAGGGTACCAGCTCCAACTGACGGAATCGGTGACCGTGCAGGAGGGTTTGTGTGTCCTTGTGCTCTGCTCCTTCTCCTACCCCTGGGATCGGAGGAATTTCCCTCGTGAACTCTACATCTACTGGTTCCGGAATGGGGATTCCCGGCCCTACTCTATACTTGTGGCCACAAACAACCCAGAGCAACAAGTGGATACAGAAACCCAGGGCCGATTCCGCCTCGTCGGGGACCCCAGGACCAACAACTGCTCCCTGAGCATCAGAGACGCCAGGAGGAGCGATACAGGCATCTACTCCTTCCGATTGGAGAGAGGATATTATGTGAACTATAGTTACAGAGATAAGAAGCTGCATTTGCAGGTGACAGGTACAGCAGGGGCCCCAGGAGAGGACCCTGGGATGTGGAGACACTCATCTTAGACAGAACATTGGAACATTCCCTGCTCCAGGCATTGGGCTGGGCTGGTCAGAGGGATACAGGACCAGGGTCAGTTCAGACCCTGAGGCTCTGGTCCCTCTCAGGGTCACACCCTGGGTCCCCACCCCCCTGGGGCCCAGGCATCTCTCTGTCTCCTCCTCAGACTTGACACAGAAACCTGACATCCACCTTCTGGAGCCTCTGGAGTCTGGCCGCCCCACAAAGCTGACCTGCAGCCTGCCAGGGTCCTG
>NW_025798732.1:0-14288 GCF_021613505.1 Equus quagga
GCTCACATTATGCTTCTATCAGATGGTGACAGTTTAGAGAAACTCTTAACCCATGTGCACTCGAGAGATAGTCCAGAACCCTCAGGGCAGCGCTGTGTATACTAACCTCACTGGAGACATTAGAAATGTCTGTCAATGGTCTAAAGTGTTCATGGTGTTGTAGGTGTACAGTAGTTGTCAACTATATGACAATCAAAACAAAGAAACACTGCCACACAAAGCAAGGTCTGTTGGAAGTCTGAGAGAAAGAAGCAGAATCATACGTCAGTAAGACTCCATTAATATAAAGTTTAAAAACAGCAAAACCAAACGGTACTGTTTGGTGATACACTGTTAATGCCAAAAGGAGAAAGTAAAAAGAAACATTCAAGGTCATTGAGGAGCGTTGGAGTGAGGAGAGACACGAAGTCGGCTTTGGGGGCTTCATGCCAACTTCTATTTCTCAACCCGGGTAGGAATTCCATGGGCGTCCCCTTTATGATTATTCCTCAAGTAGAACATGTAGGGTTCAGGCCTTCTTTTGTACTGTTTGTTATATCTCAGAGGACACAGGAAAAATAAACTTATGATCAAAAAATTGGAAAGGCACCACTAATGAGATAAGACAGCTACCGCTGGCTTAGAATGAATTTTAAATATTAAAATGACAAATGGCTCACAATTCAGAAATTTAGTTCCCAGACGTTAAAGACTATTGTGAATTTACCTTCGTGAATCCAAAATCAGTATCAGTAACGTAAACGAGTAATGAGATCATTTCTATTTTACCATCTGCTTCCTGAGAATTTAGCTATGCTGGAAACACACATTTAGGTCCTCTAAAATATGTCTTTCTTAATAAATAGAAAAGGAATGATTGACTCAAAATGAAGTCGTAGATAGAAGCTACAAAAGGCATGGAATATACAAGAAAATAAGCTGAAAGCACATAAGAGTTGCCTCCCCAAAAGAGAGAGGACAGAATAAAAATCCTGATAAAGATTGCAGAGTTCCCAAGACCCGTTAAACAACCATGGATCTGCATGCATCAGAATGGCTGAAGCTGAAAGGCTGATCTTACCACGTGTTGGAGAGGAGGCAGAGGAACCAGAGCTCCTCAAACTGCTGGGGAGGATGCAAATGAGTACAGTCGCCTGTAAAACTCTGTGGCAGTGTCTACTAGTGCTAAAACCACATCCTCTAGGGTCTAACAAGTCCACTTCTATCCATCCTCCCAAAGGAAATGAGTGTACATGTCCATCAAAGGCCATGTACAAAAATGTTCTAACAGCTTTATTCATAACGGCCAAAAGCTGGACTTAACACAAATGTCCATCGGCATCAAATGAGCTCAAGAAACAGTGGTATATTCATACGATGAAATAATACACTGTAGTCAACAGTCAGCCACAGACACGCTCAAGAATATAGTGAGATTTTACAGACAAATGTTAAGGAAAAGCAGACAGGTACGAAAGAGTCCCATGCTGCATGATTCCATATACTGAAATTCCTAGCACCAAAATAACTAATTAGTGATGATAAATGTGAGAATAATGGTTTCTCTAACCATAGAAAGTATGGACTGAGACGTAGTATAGCTCGTGTCACATGGAAAAACTGTCTAGAATATGGAAAATATTTAAAGTATACACCTTGAAATGTGTGGTAGTTTCACAAAAATATATATCTGTATATCTATATCTGCACCTGTCTGTCTGTCTATCTATCTATATATTTATTGCACCACAATTAAGACTAGTGGACTTTAGAACCACTTCAATAAAAAGGCAAAAATAGTGCATTTGCATCCTTGGTTCAGCTCATGCTGGGATTCAGAATATCTGGGAAAGAGAGGCCAACTTGTATGGACAATGAAAAAGATGAGCAGTATTCGATTGTTTTTTCTCAGACAAGAGTGGAGAGAGTTGTGGGTATTCCTCCACCAAACGCCCAGCCCTGAATCCTGATGTCTAAGACTTGTGTAGAGACTGGATAACTGTAAGAGAACAAGGGACCTGTTTAAGGATGGTCCTTGGGGGACTTCAAGGGTCCAATATGCCTTGTCTTAGGTTCCCATGGAGACAGTGATACACAGATTCTCTGTGTGGAGAAGAGAGATTTGATGTTGTAAGCCCTGAGTGATGGGAGGGAGGTAGAGGGGATAGGTAGAGGCGGAGTGGGGAAGGGGTCTGAGGAGGGGAGCAGGATGGGGCAGGAAGATGAAGCTGTGAAGGTTTGGAGTGGGATGAGAGTGAGGCTAGGACATCCCTCCTGGGCAACCGTACCCAAAAGGCAGAGGGGAGCTCATTCTGTCCTCCCAGGTCTCTCTCCAAATGGAATTTCAGTGACTGAGTTCTAAGATTCAAGTTTGGAAGAAATGAGATTCCAGAAATTGATTAGCCTGGGTTTGGCATGGCCTGCTCACCTGGCATCCACCAAGCTAAGACAATGGGTGAGGAGGAAGGTGGGCCCACTGGGGCTTCCCATGAGCCCCCTGAGCCCCAGGAGCCCCCTGGAAACCAGCAGCACAGGGGCAGGAAGCAGGGCCACATGGGAAGAGGAGAGAGGAGGCAATATTCCTATCTCTAGACTGTAGCCCCTTCCCCTTCATTCCCTGTCCTCCCAGGACCCAGATGATCTTTCCTGAGCCTCCAACGACAGCAAGAGTGTCAGGGAGATGTGCAGGCAGCCGAGAGATGCTGAGCTCCAGACTGCCCTGGACTGGGAGAGTCTTCAGGAATCTTCTGACCACACTTACTTCCCCTGCCCCTGGTCCACACCCTGGCCTCTACCCCTCAGAAGTCTTGCCTCCTCAGGACCTGGACATCCAAGTTCTCTCCATCTTCATTCCAGTTCGAGAAAGGGAACATGAAAACAAGGAGTGAAGGTGAACACCAAGACAAGGAGCGGAGATGACCACCAAGTAGTCAGGCATCTCAGATCTCTGAGAGGTGAAGGTAGCACCTGTCTGAGGGAAGCTAATGAGTGGTTCGTCTCCATTTGGCTCCAGGGCCCCTTCCAAACCATGGCTAACAAGAGATCCCCACTAACTCCATCTGTGATTCCATCCCAGTCTCTACTTCCGTTGCCCTCTCTTGGAGAATGGCCCCACTTGTCACTCTCACGGTGACTCTGTGAGTGAATAGCTATATGTTGTACCAAATCCTCTCAATACCTGTCTCCCACTGATGCCCATTAGTGATCCCTTGGTGCTCAGAGAGCAGTTATTGTTCCGGGGGAAACGGAGGGGGTGACATTGACCTTGAGGATTATACTTTGTACTTCGATCCTGTTCATGTGTTGCCACTAGAGCCCAGTGACCATGTGTGTGGTGACAGTGAGTCTGTCCAGGATCCCAAATGTAGGAGAAGGTAAAGTGCTTCTGGTGACTTGTGCCCTGGGGTGAGGGACAGAGATACCTGCAGCGCCAGCACTGCTCTCCTCCTGAGCTCCCCTTGGCTTCATTCTACTCAAGGCTAGAGGCATCTCTCAAGCTGGAGGGTCCAGAGGTTTCTCTTGACATCCTCACTCCCCTAATCCCCATACTCTGTCCTGCCTCTTAGGGGCGACAAGCAGATGGATGGCTGAGAGGAGAGGAAGTGCAACCGGAAACCACAAGGTACAGACAGAAGGGCAGGAGAGGATATTTCTCCATAACCTGTAAGAGGAAAGACAGACCCTAATTATAGGGAAGAGGCCAGGCGAACCCAGCTCAGGGGCACCATACCCATCTTATAAAGGTTAAATAACTCAACTAATTTATTGTGGAAAATAAGCAGCCATTTTCAAACATTCAAGAAGACGTATGTAGTTCTCAGAGTGAGGAGTGTGTTTATGTATACTTTTTTCAAAACAAACTAATAATAGCATTTTGATTGAGGTGATATTCACATGACATAAAATTACTATTGATGGTTTTGGACGTGTGAGCTATTGGAGAACGAGGTGAAGCAGAAGCTAAAACGACATCGGATGATAAAATTACATGAACCGAAAGGTTCCCCCTTGTGGAGGAAAGAAAAAGCATTGTTGAGAGTTCTAGACTCCATGACAATGTGATGAGGTGTTGAGAGATGGCCTCTTGGCCCCTGCAGCACGGTGACAGGAGAGAGACAATCAGGAAGAGACTTTCTGTGGTGGATGAGTTTTTGGAACATGATGCCTAGTAGCCAATTTGAACTACTTTCTAACCTGGAGGGTCATTCTCTTCTGCTGTCCCCAAACCTTGAGTGAAGAGCATCACACAAAATATGCTTGACTTTAGTGCTGGGGAAATGCCACCAAGAAGTCTTAGGCCTCATGTTGGGGGAGAGGACACCAGCTGGCATATGACAAACCCCATCACCCCCAGGAATTCTCCCACATATTGTGGTGGGTTGGCTGCTTTGGTTCTCTGTAATTATTGAGCATGGGAGATCCAGTTACTTCCTGTGGCTTTGAAAATGTGAGCAGGATGGAGCTGAGGGCTACTGGTTTGGACCATAAAAACTGAAATCTATTGCCACTATCTTGGAAGATATGAGCCTCGTGTAGTGCAATTTGCACAACATTAAAGCGAGAGAGAAGGAGCTGGGAACAAAGGTACAACCCCTTTGAGACTGTGGTATGCTTCATGAGGCAGGAAGTATGTGGAGGCAATAATCAAGGGCCCCACCTAGGAGAGGTATGGACCACAGGGAAGATGATTGGTTGCAGGGCAGAGAGAAAACTCAGGTGGCCATGAAGTCATCCTCTCTGATTTGGCTTCCTTGGATGGGGTATGTCTAGCTTGTATTCATATTTCCTTTGACTGAAAGTGTTTATAGAAATATTTTCTTTTGGTAAAATATATGTAACAAAAATTACTACTTTGACCATTTTCAAGTGTACAGTTCAGTGGCATTAAGGACATTCACCTTGTTGTGTAACTGTCAACACTATTCATCTCTAGAACTTTTTCTTCTTCCTAAACTGGAATTCTGTCCCCATTAAATGTTAACACTCCCTTTCTCCATCACCCCAGCCCCTGACAACCACCTTTCTACTTTCTGTCTCTCTAATCTGACTGTTGCCTGCACCTCATCGAAGTAGAATCATAAAGTATTTGACATTTTGTGTGGCTTATGTCCCTTAGCATAATGTCTTCAAGGTTAATCCATATTGGAGCATGTGCTAGAATTTTCTTCCTTTTTAAGGCTGAATAATATTCCATTGTATGTATTTGCCACATTTTGTTTATCCATTCATCCATCGGTGGACACTTGGGTTGCTTCCACTCTTTGGCTATTGGGAATAATCCTACTATGAACATGGGTGTACAAATATCTGTTCAACCTTGCTTTCCATTCTTTTCAGTATCTGCCTCGAAGTGGAATTGCTGGATCATATGGAAATTCTGTGCATAATTTTTTCAGAAATCACCATACTGTTTCCCACAGTGCCTGCAACATTTTGCAGTCCCACCAGCAACACACCAGGGTTATAATTTCTCCGCATCTTTCCTAACACTTGTTACTATTTTTATATAATGGTCAGCCTACTAGGTGTGAAGTAGGAACTCACTATGGTTCTGATTTGTATTTCCCTAATAATTACTATAAATTAGTTTGCAGCCTTTAAATATTGGGAAGTCTCTTAGAATGATATTAAAGCCCAAATTTCCTTGAGAAATTGGAAGATCTGGCATTCTCTCCTGATGGTGACCTAAATGGGGCTAAGCAGGGGCCACCTCTTTTACTTTGCTACACTCCCCACCATGCACTGCGGTCTTCCTGGCACTTGGGCCAAAACTCACTACACTCCTCGATCATTTTCTTTACACCAGACCTACTACACTCACTCACCACAGCTGCCTTGCTCTTGTTGTATTTGATTTGGGGGCTCCTGGAAAGGTTAATGCATTGATGCACCAAACAAAAATCCCACAGGCCAAAGAGTGTCTCTTTAAGTCAACTGCTCAGCAATGGTCTAGTCCACCCCAAGCATGGTCAAGTCCTCCCTCTGCTGGACAAGATGTCTTCAGCATGTCGATGGTCCAGAGTACATGTCACATGAGACCTTCTCCATGGGGAACAAGTACGTGCCGGTTCCGCCACCCTAACAATCTGAGAGATTCTAATCTTCAGGGAGCAGTGGTTGGTTTGATGTTCCATAAAGTGGTAAAACTGACTTGGATTCTTTTCTGTACGTTTGGCTCTAGAGTCAGTTATAACCACTAGAGGAGATGTTTGAACTCATTGCTCACACTCCTTACAGGTTTGGCCCAGAACCATCAGCTTCATCAGTCAGTCTCCGAATTCCAGGGGTAGGAGGAGGTATAGAGCTTGAGGTCAGGCAGGCCCCCCCGGCACCCATTTTCTGGATGGAGAGAGGCTGCCAGCAAGCCCAGCTCAACCCCCACCTGAACTCCTCAGCCTCATACTTTCCCCCATTACACTTAATAGTAGAGGATTATTGTCACAACACAATAAGAAATCTTTAAAAGCAGCCAAATATTTTTTTATTAAGATTATGACAGTTAACATCCTTGTGAAATTACAGTTGTACATCATGATTAGTCATGTTGTAGGTACACCACTTCACCCCTAGTGCCCTCCCCCAACCCCCCTTTCCCCTGGCAACCACCGATCAGTTCTCTTTGTCCATATGTTACCTACCACCTATGAGTGGAGTCATACAGAGTTCGTCTTTCTCTGTCTGGCTTATTTCACTCAACATAATACCCTCGAGGTCTATCCATGTTGTGAATGGGACGACTTTGTCCTTTTTTATGGCAAAAGCAGCCAAATATTTTTAAAATTACAACTAGTTGCCTTCGTGGAGTGACAATAATAATGAAGATGACATCACACAAGAAACTAAGTCAAGAGACGATGAAGTGAGATCTTTAAAGATATTGCAAAAATATGCCACCTGAATTCCACACCCAGACAAAGTATCATCCCAAAATTAAATTGAAATAAGATTTCAGAGTAAAAGGAAGTGGACAGAATTGAACTCAAGTCAACTTTCATTATAGAAATAGTAAAGCAAGCTCTACAGGAGAAGTAAAAATGATTTATTTTAAAATTTTTTAATTATGGTAAAATATATATAACACAAAATTCCCATCTTAACCCTGTTGAATGTACAGTTCAGTAGTGTTAGGAATATTCACATTGTTGTCCAAAGATCTCCAGAAGTTTTTCATCTTGCAAAACTGAAACTCTGTACTCATTAAACATGACTCCCCCTTCTTCTCTCCACCTAGGCTCTGGTAGCACTAATTATATCAGAAATTACAATATCCATAATAAGACAAAATGATCCAAATGGAAGACAAGGGATGTCAGACTGGATTTTGAGAAAGAACCTTAGCTATTTGAGAGGCACACTTTAGCCATAAGAAAACAAACTGACTGAAAAACAAAGAAGGGAAAAGGATTTGACCTGTTAACCATAACCCAGAAAACTTGTCGTTATAATGATGTCGGCAAGAAATATTTCTAAAGAGAAAGTTCAGTTCAATGAGCATACATAATAACCCTGAATTTATATGCACCTAATAACATAGTTCAAAATACACAAAGCACAAGTTCATGGATCTTCCTTCTCTCAGGAACTAACAGAACAAGGAACAGAAAATCAGTTAGGGATATAAAAGATTTCAACAACAGAATAGGGCAACTTGACCTTAGTTACAGATATAGAATGTTACACCCAAGAACCGCAGAATATACATTATACCCAAGCAGGCAGAAAGAATAACAAAGATAAAGCAGAAATCAATAAAATTGAGAACAGAAAATCCATTTCAGAACAATGAATGCAAACACTGGTACATTAAACATTGACATCAAGTTGATAAACTTCGAGCAAGATTCACAAGATTAAAAAAAAGGTGAGAAGATACATTATCAATATTGTGAACGAAAGGAAGGACATCACTACCTACCCCACAGATATTGAATGGATAACAAGGGACTCGTACAAGCAACTTTATGCATATAAACTTCACAACTTAATTAAACGGACCAGTTCCAGGAAAACTGCACACTACAGTTTGACAGTTTCTCATAAAATTAAATACGAACTTACCATATGGCCCAGTAATCCCATCCCTAGGAATCTATCCAAAGGCAATGAAAACATATGCCCACACAAAGACTCGTACATAAACGTTTGGAGAAGCCTTACTCTTAATGGTCCACAACTGAAAACAACCCAGATGCCCTTCACAGAGGAATGGATAAATAAACATGATGCTTCTATACTATGGAATACTACTCAGCAAGAAGAAGAAATGAACTATGACCAGTCTCAAAGGCATAGTGCTGAGTGAAAGAAGCTGAGTGAAAGAGGTTACACACCACATGACTCCATTTCTAGGACGTTCTTTTTGTCTATTTTTTTGCTTGAGGAAGGTTGTTGCTGAGCTCACATCTGTGCCAATCTTCCTCTGTTTCATGTGGGATGCAGCCACAGCATGGCTTGACGATCTCTGTGTGCAGTGCCCAGAAAGCGAACCCACAAACCCTGGGCCGCCAAAGCGGAGAGCACAAACTTGATCACTACACACCAGGCCAGCCCCTGTATGACATTCTGAAGAGATAAAACTGTAGTTATGCAGGATGGAGCAGCGGTTGTCAGGGGTGAAGTTTGCTTGGAAGCTGTAAATTATCAAGGAACAGCATAAGGGAGTATTTCAGTAATGAAATTACTCTATATTCTAATTGTAGCGGTGTTGGTTAAACAAATTCATATGTCCATTAAAATTCATTGAACCATACAGCAAAAAAATAAATTTTACTATATAATAATTTCATAAAAATTAATGGGAATATTTGATAAGATCATTAAGATACTGGGATATGCTAAGATTTCACAACTGGGGCAGCAAGAGCAGTACACAAAAATGAAAAGATTGACAAGAGATTTCATTAAAAATTTTAATACTCTTGCTGTAGGCCCCGTGGCTGAGTGGTTAAGCTTGCGCCGTGCACTCCGCTGTGGCGGCCCAAGGTTTCTCTGGTTTGGATCCTGGGTGTGGACATGGCATCACTCATCAGGCCACTCTGAGGCAGCATCCCACATGCCACAACAAGAAGGACCTACAACTAAAATATACAACAATGTACTGGGTGGATTTGAGCAGAAAAAGCAGAAAAAAAAAAAAGACTGGCAACACTTGTTAGCTCAGGTGCCAATCTTTAAAAAAATATTTTTTTAAACTCTCACTCATCAAAAAAGAGAGTGACAAATGGGAAAAGAGAGTCACGATTTAGGGCCAGCCTCAGGGGTCTACTGGTTGAGTCCAGCATGCTCCACTTCAGCAGCCCAAGTTTGGTTCCTGGGCCTGGTCCTACACTGCTCTCTTAGTGGCCATGCTGTGCTAGCAGCCCACATACTGAACAATAGAGGAAAACTGTCACAGATGATAGCTCAGGGTGAATCTTCCACAGGAAAAAGAAAATAGAGAGAAAGTCACAATTTAAAGGACTCACATCCAGAATAAAGAACTTGAATAAATCAATGCAAAAAAGACAGCCCAATTTTTATTTTCAAATGGGCAAGAGCCCAAACAGCCATTTCACAAAAGGAGATATTCAGATGGCCAACAAATGTGTGAAAAAGACTCAATATCATGACTCATTAGGGAAATGTAAATTAAAATGACGATGACATACCACCACAAACAGATTGCAATGGTTAAAATTGAACAGGCAGACGATAAAAGAGTGGCTGAGGATGTAGATAGATGAGAACTCTCAAAACACAGCGGGATGGAAATCCATCTGACGTCTCAGGAGAACTGTTTGATAGTATCTTCTATAGCTCAATAGACACCTACCCTACGATGGAGCAATCCCATACCCACCAGGAAAAAGTGCTAGTGCTCCCATTTTCATCACAAAATTCATATCAAGATGATTTTTGAAAATCTAAACACTGGAAACTAATTTAATGCCATTGTACTTTAGAATAGATAAATAAGTTCGAAGTATGTTCACACATGAAATACTATATTAAAAGCAAAACAGGGGCTGGCCCCTGGCCAAGTGGTTAAGTTCGTGCGTTCCACTGCATGCGGCCCAGTGTTTCGTTGGTTCGAATCCTGGCAAGGACATGGCACTGCTCATCAAACCACACTGAGGCAACGTCCCACATGCCACAACTAGAAGGACCCACAACGAACAATATACAACTATGTACCGGGGGACTTTGGGGAGAAGAAGGAAAAAATTAAAAAAAATCTTTTAAAAAAAAGCAAAACAATACCAAGAAGAAAGATGAATTATTGATAGAGGTACCGACATGGATGAATCCGAAACACAATGCTGAGAAAAGGCAACCAGACACAAAAATGTGTACAAAGTCTGACTCCACTTCTATGAAGCACAAACACTGGCAATATTGATTTAGAGGGACAGGGAAGAGGGAGGTGGTCCATTTGGGACTGTGTTGATTTGAAGAGCCACAAGGAAAACTCAGCACCCTCAGCCTGCACTCAAGGCTCCAGGTATCCGATCTTCATTCTCTCCCACCGCTGTGTGTCTTTGGTTCTCCTGGTCCTCGCTGCAAGCAACAGATACAGGGCATCCCCTCGCCGCCAGCCTGTCTCAGCTCTTGGCACCTCTTCACCTGAGCTTCTTGCCCACTTCTCATCTTTCCAACCTCAGCTCAGCCCCCTTCGCTCTGGTAGCCTGACCTGACCACCAGGGTGGGTGGAAAGAATCTGTACGTGGAGCCTGGTGGTGGAAGCGTGGGTGTGCACGTACATAAACATTCATCTAGTCATACTATTGAGGTTTGCTTATTTCACTCAGGTTAAGTCAGACATCAAAAAACGCTGAATAGACAAAAAGCCTGAGTGGAAACAGGTTCAACAAAAATAATAGAAGATTCAGACATAAATTTGCTCTAGAAATTCCCATGGAGACAGTCAATGGTAAGCTCCCGTTTTAGGTTTTATGGCTTAGTAAAACTTTTGTTTATAATTAAATGTTGTGAGGTTTCATTATAATTATTATGAGATCGGCATCTTTAAATCGGGAAAGAAAAGCTGTGCTCCTGACCCTACTGTGTATCCATGTCTACTTTGATGGAGAAGTTTGGGAGACCAGAAACTCAGGTGTTAACCAGGTAACTCCTGGGTAACAAGAGGGTAAGGCCCCAAGGTCTTTCCCTTCCTAGGGCTGGGGATGGAGAGAGAGTAGGTGGGAGGGGCAGGGTGGGCAGGACCAACAAGGACGGGTTGGTAAGAGATGGGGAGGGGAGCAGGCCGATGGGGTGTGTCAGTGGGCAGTCAGTGGGATGTCTACAAAATGATCATGTTTTTATTTTCTGTATCTTATGATGTTTTCACACCTTTGAAAGCTTGCTGGCCAGTGGGAGTCTGCCCTACCCTTCCCCCTACCCCCAGGGGTAGCCAATTCCTAGAGACAGCAAAGGGCTCTGCCAGGAGACCAATTCAGATGCAAACCAAGCAATCCTGAGTCCATGTCCCCCAGGAACCCCTTTGTCTAACTCCCACACACCAAGACACTATTTCTCCTGCCCCAATCGCCCAGGACCAGGTACCAGACAACTAGAGACCACCCCGGTTGCGCAAAGCCCACCAGAATTGTTCAAGCTCCCTGATTCTAAACCGTGTGCCCTGCCCTAACTTGCCTTTCCTGGGGAAACCCCAAGAAACGCCCTGGCCTAGGCTTCCATGCACCTGCTTCTGTCTCCTGACGCAAACAGGTGCCTCCCCTGTGGCGCTGCCGGGGGTGACGTGCCACCTTCTCTCCAGAAATGGAAGTAATAAAAATCTTCTTTCAATGGCATTGACCTCTCCAGGTTGCGAACTCCACAAATTGAAATCCGTGAGTACAGATGAGACAGGATTTGAGACGAGAGTTTCCAGGGAGGTGCTGAGAGTGATGTCCCCACGTCTGCCCCTCTGGGCTCCATGTCAACTCCTCAATCTCTTAAGAAGGAGGCATCCTCAGTCAGGCCTTCAACCCTGTGCCCTGGGGCCCTACACACCTGCAGAGCCAACACGGGTCTCAGATTAGAGTCCGACACTTTGACTCTGACTCCAGGCAGGATGGGACAGCTCAGCCCCACCTGGAACTCAGGGGCCAATCACTGGACTTCCCCAGAGAGGGCCAGGCCTGCTCACCTGGTGTAGTAGATCCAGGTGAGGCCATAGGTGAGGAGGAAGCCAGCCCCCATGAGCGCCCCTCTGATCAGGGTGAGTACCAGGGGCCAGGAGCCCTGCTGCTCCTCAGTCACACAGCTGCAGGAAGAGGGGCTTCCTGGGGAAGGGGAGAGAGGGTGAAGTTCTGTCCCCAGGCCCCAGTCCCTCCCACGACCAAACACCGGACCAGGCTGCCCAGGCCAGCAGCTGCCCTGCAACTCACTCTGCACAGAGAGGCTGAAGGAAACATGCTGGGAGCCCAGCGGGTTCTGAGCTCGGCAGGTGAATTCCCCTCCGTCTCCGGCCCCCACCTGGGGCAGCTCCAGGACCCCGGGTGCAGAGGGCTGGGATGGGCTCAGGGCTTTTCCTTCACGGGACCAGCTCATCGTGGCAGGGGGGTTGCTTTCAGCCACGCAGACCAGGCGCAGGGACTGGCCCTCCAGGACAGGCAGCGATGCGCCGTTCTTTAGTGTCTTCAGGGCTTGGGGAGAGAGGCACAGCAAGGTGGGTGGAGCCAAGAGGTCCACCTCCCCCTCACTCTTCCCACAGAGCCAGAAGGAGAAAGGTAGGACCATATGACCAGTGCGAGGGCATGGGTTCATCATGGCTCAAGAGGCAATGACCCTGGTGGTCAGGTCAGGGTGCCAGAAAAAAGGAGGCTGATATAAGGTGGGAAGGATGAGAAGCGGGTGGGCAGCTCAGGTGGACATGTACCAAGGGCTGAGACAGGCTGGCAGATGAGGGAATGCACCTGTTTCTGTTACCTGCAGGGAGGACCAGGAGAACCTAACACACAACAGGGATGGGCGAGAGGCAAGTCAGATATTTTGGAGCCTTGAGTGCCAGGCTGAGGGCACTTGGTTTTCTCCTGAGATCACTGGGAAGTCATAGCAGCTGTGAGTCTGGGAAACACAGAATCAGCACTGAGTCTAGAAAGCTCCTGCTGCGCCAAGTGGGGCCTGGAATGGAGGCACAGACAGGAGGCAGGGAGGCTGAGGAAGAGGTTGAAGCAATGGTTCAGGGTCAAGGACAAGCCTGGAGCTGAGTCTGAGGCCAAGGGCAAGGAGAAGAGGGAAGTAATTGAAGAAGCAAAGTTCTTGAGACTCGCTGAGTCATGGAGTGCAGCCGGTGAGAAAGGGAGTTGCAGAATCTTGAGGGTTTTAGGGGACGGAATTACAGAGAGAGAGTCCTGGAAAGCACTGTGGGAGGCCGGCAGTCTCCATCCCTCCCTCCTTCCACCATCTGGTGGGCATCTCCCTCTCCTCTCCTGGCCCGTTGACTTGGGTCTGGGCATTTACACCCTAGGAGGTTGGCCCAGAGTGTCTGGGCCTCACACCTTCAGAGGAGGCTCCACGTCCCACTGGGACACCCTTGGACTGTTTGGAGGAGGGAGAACAGAGAGTCCCACGGCTTCGGGAAATAGATTCCACGAATGCAGCAGGAATAGGATTAAGCAGGCTGGGGTGGAGCCGTAGGAGGAGAAGCACAGAGCAGTGCCATGGTGGGGCGAAATGGGCTTTGAACAGAGTGCATGTGTGTGTGTGTGCACATGTGTGTGCATGTGTGCAGACGTGGGCACACGGGAAGTGGGGGGAGAAGGTGGCCATTTTTATCCTTGCTTTGCCCATATCGGATCCCATTCAAGCTGTAATGCACCCTCTCTGCTCAGAGTTGGCCCCAGGGGCAGGTCACAACCCCGGAGAGGAGAGGTTCTTTCCTACCTGTGATATTTCCGGAGAGGACATGGATGGTGAGGTTCTGTGGAGCATCTGGGATAGAAAGACATGGCCCCGTTTCAGAGGTGAGGAGTGGGATGGAAGCTGAGCCAGGACCCAAGGATGGTGGTGGAAACCGGAGAAGGTGGGGGTTGCTGTTCTTCCTGCACGCTCCCCACCTGGACTCCCAGGGCTCAGATCCATGCTTGCGAGTTTGAAGGTTAGCTCACCCTCACTCTCTCCCTCTACTCTACACACACAGCCCCATCCGCCCTCAGGGACCAACCATCCCTCCAGCACTCACAGGAGATGTTGAGCTGGATGGTTCTCTCCGTGGCCGCCTGTGCTCCTTGGTGTTTCACCCAACAAGTGAAGTTGGTGCCACGGTCTTGGAGCCTCGGTGTGAAGGTGAGTACTGAGGAACGGAGGGTCTTGGGGTCCAGCGAGTG
>NW_025798733.1:0-14288 GCF_021613505.1 Equus quagga
CACTCGCTGGACCCCAAGACCCTCCGTTCCTCAGTACTCACCTTCACACCGAGGCTCCAAGACCGTGGCACCAACTTCACTTGTTGGGTGAAACACCAAGGAGCACAGGCGGCCACGGAGAGAACCATCCAGCTCAACATCTCCTGTGAGTGCTGGAGGGATGGTTGGTCCCTGAGGGCGGATGGGGCTGTGTGTGTAGAGTAGAGGGAGAGAGTGAGGGTGAGCTAACCTTCAAACTCGCAAGCATGGATCTGAGCCCTGGGAGTCCAGGTGGGGAGCGTGCAGGAAGAACAGCAACCCCCACCTTCTCCGGTTTCCACCACCATCCTTGGGTCCTGGCTCAGCTTCCATCCCACTCCTCACCTCTGAAACGGGGCCATGTCTTTCTATCCCAGATGCTCCACAGAACCTCACCATCCATGTCCTCTCCGGAAATATCACAGGTAGGAAAGAACCTCTCCTCTCCGGGGTTGTGACCTGCCCCTGGGGCCAACTCTGAGCAGAGAGGGTGCATTACAGCTTGAATGGGATCCGATATGGGCAAAGCAAGGATAAAAATGGCCACCTTCTCCCCCCACTTCCCGTGTGCCCACGTCTGCACACATGCACACACATGTGCACACACACACACATGCACTCTGTTCAAAGCCCATTTCGCCCCACCATGGCACTGCTCTGTGCTTCTCCTCCTACGGCTCCACCCCAGCCTGCTTAATCCTATTCCTGCTGCATTCGTGGAATCTATTTCCCGAAGCCGTGGGACTCTCTGTTCTCCCTCCTCCAAACAGTCCAAGGGTGTCCCAGTGGGACGTGGAGCCTCCTCTGAAGGTGTGAGGCCCAGACACTCTGGGCCAACCTCCTAGGGTGTAAATGCCCAGACCCAAGTCAACGGGCCAGGAGAGGAGAGGGAGATGCCCACCAGATGGTGGAAGGAGGGAGGGATGGAGACTGCCGGCCTCCCACAGTGCTTTCCAGGACTCTCTCTCTGTAATTCCGTCCCCTAAAACCCTCAAGATTCTGCAACTCCCTTTCTCACCGGCTGCACTCCATGACTCAGCGAGTCTCAAGAACTTTGCTTCTTCAATTACTTCCCTCTTCTCCTTGCCCTTGGCCTCAGACTCAGCTCCAGGCTTGTCCTTGACCCTGAACCATTGCTTCAACCTCTTCCTCAGCCTCCCTGCCTCCTGTCTGTGCCTCCATTCCAGGCCCCACTTGGCGCAGCAGGAGCTTTCTAGACTCAGTGCTGATTCTGTGTTTCCCAGACTCACAGCTGCTATGACTTCCCAGTGATCTCAGGAGAAAACCAAGTGCCCTCAGCCTGGCACTCAAGGCTCCAAAATATCTGACTTGCCTCTCGCCCATCCCTGTTGTGTGTTAGGTTCTCCTGGTCCTCCCTGCAGGTAACAGAAACAGGTGCATTCCCTCATCTGCCAGCCTGTCTCAGCCCTTGGTACATGTCCACCTGAGCTGCCCACCCGCTTCTCATCCTTCCCACCTTATATCAGCCTCCTTTTTTCTGGCACCCTGACCTGACCACCAGGGTCATTGCCTCTTGAGCCATGATGAACCCATGCCCTCGCACTGGTCATATGGTCCTACCTTTCTCCTTCTGGCTCTGTGGGAAGAGTGAGGGGGAGGTGGACCTCTTGGCTCCACCCACCTTGCTGTGCCTCTCTCCCCAAGCCCTGAAGACACTAAAGAACGGCGCATCGCTGCCTGTCCTGGAGGGCCAGTCCCTGCGCCTGGTCTGCGTGGCTGAAAGCAACCCCCCTGCCACGATGAGCTGGTCCCGTGAAGGAAAAGCCCTGAGCCCATCCCAGCCCTCTGCACCCGGGGTCCTGGAGCTGCCCCAGGTGGGGGCCGGAGACGGAGGGGAATTCACCTGCCGAGCTCAGAACCCGCTGGGCTCCCAGCATGTTTCCTTCAGCCTCTCTGTGCAGAGTGAGTTGCAGGGCAGCTGCTGGCCTGGGCAGCCTGGTCCGGTGTTTGGTCGTGGGAGGGACTGGGGCCTGGGGACAGAACTTCACCCTCTCTCCCCTTCCCCAGGAAGCCCCTCTTCCTGCAGCTGTGTGACTGAGGAGCAGCAGGGCTCCTGGCCCCTGGTACTCACCCTGATCAGAGGGGCGCTCATGGGGGCTGGCTTCCTCCTCACCTATGGCCTCACCTGGATCTACTACACCAGGTGAGCAGGCCTGGCCCTCTCTGGGGAAGTCCAGTGATTGGCCCCTGAGTTCCAGGTGGGGCTGAGCTGTCCCATCCTGCCTGGAGTCAGAGTCAAAGTGTCGGACTCTAATCTGAGACCCGTGTTGGCTCTGCAGGTGTGTAGGGCCCCAGGGCACAGGGTTGAAGGCCTGACTGAGGATGCCTCCTTCTTAAGAGATTGAGGAGTTGACATGGAGCCCAGAGGGGCAGACGTGGGGACATCACTCTCAGCACCTCCCTGGAAACTCTCGTCTCAAATCCTGTCTCATCTGTACTCACGGATTTCAATTTGTGGAGTTCGCAACCTGGAGAGGTCAATGCCATTGAAAGAAGATTTTTATTACTTCCATTTCTGGAGAGAAGGTGGCACGTCACCCCCGGCAGCGCCACAGGGGAGGCACCTGTTTGCGTCAGGAGACAGAAGCAGGTGCATGGAAGCCTAGGCCAGGGCGTTTCTTGGGGTTTCCCCAGGAAAGGCAAGTTAGGGCAGGGCACACGGTTTAGAATCAGGGAGCTTGAACAATTCTGGTGGGCTTTGCGCAACCGGGGTGGTCTCTAGTTGTCTGGTACCTGGTCCTGGGCGATTGGGGCAGGAGAAATAGTGTCTTGGTGTGTGGGAGTTAGACAAAGGGGTTCCTGGGGGACATGGACTCAGGATTGCTTGGTTTGCATCTGAATTGGTCTCCTGGCAGAGCCCTTTGCTGTCTCTAGGAATTGGCTACCCCTGGGGGTAGGGGGAAGGGTAGGGCAGACTCCCACTGGCCAGCAAGCTTTCAAAGGTGTGAAAACATCATAAGATACAGAAAATAAAAACATGATCATTTTGTAGACATCCCACTGACTGCCCACTGACACACCCCATCGGCCTGCTCCCCTCCCCATCTCTTACCAACCCGTCCTTGTTGGTCCTGCCCACCCTGCCCCTCCCACCTACTCTCTCTCCATCCCCAGCCCTAGGAAGGGAAAGACCTTGGGGCCTTACCCTCTTGTTACCCAGGAGTTACCTGGTTAACACCTGAGTTTCTGGTCTCCCAAACTTCTCCATCAAAGTAGACATGGATACACAGTAGGGTCAGGAGCACAGCTTTTCTTTCCCGATTTAAAGATGCCGATCTCATAATAATTATAATGAAACCTCACAACATTTAATTATAAACAAAAGTTTTACTAAGCCATAAAACCTAAAACGGGAGCTTACCATTGACTGTCTCCATGGGAATTTCTAGAGCAAATTTATGTCTGAATCTTCTATTATTTTTGTTGAACCTGTTTCCACTCAGGCTTTTTGTCTATTCAGCGTTTTTTGATGTCTGACTTAACCTGAGTGAAATAAGCAAACCTCAATAGTATGACTAGATGAATGTTTATGTACGTGCACACCCACGCTTCCACCACCAGGCTCCACGTACAGATTCTTTCCACCCACCCTGGTGGTCAGGTCAGGCTACCAGAGCGAAGGGGGCTGAGCTGAGGTTGGAAAGATGAGAAGTGGGCAAGAAGCTCAGGTGAAGAGGTGCCAAGAGCTGAGACAGGCTGGCGGCGAGGGGATGCCCTGTATCTGTTGCTTGCAGCGAGGACCAGGAGAACCAAAGACACACAGCGGTGGGAGAGAATGAAGATCGGATACCTGGAGCCTTGAGTGCAGGCTGAGGGTGCTGAGTTTTCCTTGTGGCTCTTCAAATCAACACAGTCCCAAATGGACCACCTCCCTCTTCCCTGTCCCTCTAAATCAATATTGCCAGTGTTTGTGCTTCATAGAAGTGGAGTCAGACTTTGTACACATTTTTGTGTCTGGTTGCCTTTTCTCAGCATTGTGTTTCGGATTCATCCATGTCGGTACCTCTATCAATAATTCATCTTTCTTCTTGGTATTGTTTTGCTTTTTTTTAAAAGATTTTTTTTAATTTTTTCCTTCTTCTCCCCAAAGTCCCCCGGTACATAGTTGTATATTGTTCGTTGTGGGTCCTTCTAGTTGTGGCATGTGGGACGTTGCCTCAGTGTGGTTTGATGAGCAGTGCCATGTCCTTGCCAGGATTCGAACCAACGAAACACTGGGCCGCATGCAGTGGAACGCACGAACTTAACCACTTGGCCAGGGGCCAGCCCCTGTTTTGCTTTTAATATAGTATTTCATGTGTGAACATACTTCGAACTTATTTATCTATTCTAAAGTACAATGGCATTAAATTAGTTTCCAGTGTTTAGATTTTCAAAAATCATCTTGATATGAATTTTGTGATGAAAATGGGAGCACTAGCACTTTTTCCTGGTGGGTATGGGATTGCTCCATCGTAGGGTAGGTGTCTATTGAGCTATAGAAGATACTATCAAACAGTTCTCCTGAGACGTCAGATGGATTTCCATCCCGCTGTGTTTTGAGAGTTCTCATCTATCTACATCCTCAGCCACTCTTTTATCGTCTGCCTGTTCAATTTTAACCATTGCAATCTGTTTGTGGTGGTATGTCATCGTCATTTTAATTTACATTTCCCTAATGAGTCATGATATTGAGTCTTTTTCACACATTTGTTGGCCATCTGAATATCTCCTTTTGTGAAATGGCTGTTTGGGCTCTTGCCCATTTGAAAATAAAAATTGGGCTGTCTTTTTTGCATTGATTTATTCAAGTTCTTTATTCTGGATGTGAGTCCTTTAAATTGTGACTTTCTCTCTATTTTCTTTTTCCTGTGGAAGATTCACCCTGAGCTATCATCTGTGACAGTTTTCCTCTATTGTTCAGTATGTGGGCTGCTAGCACAGCATGGCCACTAAGAGAGCAGTGTAGGACCAGGCCCAGGAACCAAACTTGGGCTGCTGAAGTGGAGCATGCTGGACTCAACCAGTAGACCCCTGAGGCTGGCCCTAAATCGTGACTCTCTTTTCCCATTTGTCACTCTCTTTTTTGATGAGTGAGAGTTTAAAAAAATATTTTTTTAAAGATTGGCACCTGAGCTAACAAGTGTTGCCAGTCTTTTTTTTTTTTCTGCTTTTTCTGCTCAAATCCACCCAGTACATTGTTGTATATTTTAGTTGTAGGTCCTTCTTGTTGTGGCATGTGGGATGCTGCCTCAGAGTGGCCTGATGAGTGATGCCATGTCCACACCCAGGATCCAAACCAGAGAAACCTTGGGCCGCCACAGCGGAGTGCACGGCGCAAGCTTAACCACTCAGCCACGGGGCCTACAGCAAGAGTATTAAAATTTTTAATGAAATCTCTTGTCAATCTTTTCATTTTTGTGTACTGCTCTTGCTGCCCCAGTTGTGAAATCTTAGCATATCCCAGTATCTTAATGATCTTATCAAATATTCCCATTAATTTTTATGAAATTATTATATAGTAAAATTTATTTTTTTGCTGTATGGTTCAATGAATTTTAATGGACATATGAATTTGTTTAACCAACACCGCTACAATTAGAATATAGAGTAATTTCATTACTGAAATACTCCCTTATGCTGTTCCTTGATAATTTACAGCTTCCAAGCAAACTTCACCCCTGACAACCGCTGCTCCATCCTGCATAACTACAGTTTTATCTCTTCAGAATGTCATACAGGGGCTGGCCTGGTGTGTAGTGATCAAGTTTGTGCTCTCCGCTTTGGCGGCCCAGGGTTTGTGGGTTCGCTTTCTGGGCACTGCACACAGAGATCGTCAAGCCATGCTGTGGCTGCATCCCACATGAAACAGAGGAAGATTGGCACAGATGTGAGCTCAGCAACAACCTTCCTCAAGCAAAAAAATAGACAAAAAGAACGTCCTAGAAATGGAGTCATGTGGTGTGTAACCTCTTTCACTCAGCTTCTTTCACTCAGCACTATGCCTTTGAGACTGGTCATAGTTCATTTCTTCTTCTTGCTGAGTAGTATTCCATAGTATAGAAGCATCATGTTTATTTATCCATTCCTCTGTGAAGGGCATCTGGGTTGTTTTCAGTTGTGGACCATTAAGAGTAAGGCTTCTCCAAACGTTTATGTACGAGTCTTTGTGTGGGCATATGTTTTCATTGCCTTTGGATAGATTCCTAGGGATGGGATTACTGGGCCATATGGTAAGTTCGTATTTAATTTTATGAGAAACTGTCAAACTGTAGTGTGCAGTTTTCCTGGAACTGGTCCGTTTAATTAAGTTGTGAAGTTTATATGCATAAAGTTGCTTGTACGAGTCCCTTGTTATCCATTCAATATCTGTGGGGTAGGTAGTGATGTCCTTCCTTTCGTTCACAATATTGATAATGTATCTTCTCACCTTTTTTTTAATCTTGTGAATCTTGCTCGAAGTTTATCAACTTGATGTCAATGTTTAATGTACCAGTGTTTGCATTCATTGTTCTGAAATGGATTTTCTGTTCTCAATTTTATTGATTTCTGCTTTATCTTTGTTATTCTTTCTGCCTGCTTGGGTATAATGTATATTCTGCGGTTCTTGGGTGTAACATTCTATATCTGTAACTAAGGTCAAGTTGCCCTATTCTGTTGTTGAAATCTTTTATATCCCTAACTGATTTTCTGTTCCTTGTTCTGTTAGTTCCTGAGAGA
The DNA here is from genome assembly GCF_021613505.1 of Equus quagga. Taxonomy (NCBI): domain Eukaryota; kingdom Metazoa; phylum Chordata; class Mammalia; order Perissodactyla; family Equidae; genus Equus; species Equus quagga. The sequence goes on from NW_025798733.1 coordinate 6,739, forward strand.
AGGAAGATCCATGAACTTGTGCTTTGTGTATTTTGAACTATGTTATTAGGTGCATATAAATTCAGGGTTATTATGTATGCTCATTGAACTGAACTTTCTCTTTAGAAATATTTCTTGCCGACATCATTATAACGACAAGTTTTCTGGGTTATGGTTAACAGGTCAAATCCTTTTCCCTTCTTTGTTTTTCAGTCAGTTTGTTTTCTTATGGCTAAAGTGTGCCTCTCAAATAGCTAAGGTTCTTTCTCAAAATCCAGTCTGACATCCCTTGTCTTCCATTTGGATCATTTTGTCTTATTATGGATATTGTAATTTCTGATATAATTAGTGCTACCAGAGCCTAGGTGGAGAGAAGAAGGGGGAGTCATGTTTAATGAGTACAGAGTTTCAGTTTTGCAAGATGAAAAACTTCTGGAGATCTTTGGACAACAATGTGAATATTCCTAACACTACTGAACTGTACATTCAACAGGGTTAAGATGGGAATTTTGTGTTATATATATTTTACCATAATTAAAAAATTTTAAAATAAATCATTTTTACTTCTCCTGTAGAGCTTGCTTTACTATTTCTATAATGAAAGTTGACTTGAGTTCAATTCTGTCCACTTCCTTTTACTCTGAAATCTTATTTCAATTTAATTTTGGGATGATACTTTGTCTGGGTGTGGAATTCAGGTGGCATATTTTTGCAATATCTTTAAAGATCTCACTTCATCGTCTCTTGACTTAGTTTCTTGTGTGATGTCATCTTCATTATTATTGTCACTCCACGAAGGCAACTAGTTGTAATTTTAAAAATATTTGGCTGCTTTTGCCATAAAAAAGGACAAAGTCGTCCCATTCACAACATGGATAGACCTCGAGGGTATTATGTTGAGTGAAATAAGCCAGACAGAGAAAGACGAACTCTGTATGACTCCACTCATAGGTGGTAGGTAACATATGGACAAAGAGAACTGATCGGTGGTTGCCAGGGGAAAGGGGGGTTGGGGGAGGGCACTAGGGGTGAAGTGGTGTACCTACAACATGACTAATCATGATGTACAACTGTAATTTCACAAGGATGTTAACTGTCATAATCTTAATAAAAAAATATTTGGCTGCTTTTAAAGATTTCTTATTGTGTTGTGACAATAATCCTCTACTATTAAGTGTAATGGGGGAAAGTATGAGGCTGAGGAGTTCAGGTGGGGGTTGAGCTGGGCTTGCTGGCAGCCTCTCTCCATCCAGAAAATGGGTGCCGGGGGGGCCTGCCTGACCTCAAGCTCTATACCTCCTCCTACCCCTGGAATTCGGAGACTGACTGATGAAGCTGATGGTTCTGGGCCAAACCTGTAAGGAGTGTGAGCAATGAGTTCAAACATCTCCTCTAGTGGTTATAACTGACTCTAGAGCCAAACGTACAGAAAAGAATCCAAGTCAGTTTTACCACTTTATGGAACATCAAACCAACCACTGCTCCCTGAAGATTAGAATCTCTCAGATTGTTAGGGTGGCGGAACCGGCACGTACTTGTTCCCCATGGAGAAGGTCTCATGTGACATGTACTCTGGACCATCGACATGCTGAAGACATCTTGTCCAGCAGAGGGAGGACTTGACCATGCTTGGGGTGGACTAGACCATTGCTGAGCAGTTGACTTAAAGAGACACTCTTTGGCCTGTGGGATTTTTGTTTGGTGCATCAATGCATTAACCTTTCCAGGAGCCCCCAAATCAAATACAACAAGAGCAAGGCAGCTGTGGTGAGTGAGTGTAGTAGGTCTGGTGTAAAGAAAATGATCGAGGAGTGTAGTGAGTTTTGGCCCAAGTGCCAGGAAGACCGCAGTGCATGGTGGGGAGTGTAGCAAAGTAAAAGAGGTGGCCCCTGCTTAGCCCCATTTAGGTCACCATCAGGAGAGAATGCCAGATCTTCCAATTTCTCAAGGAAATTTGGGCTTTAATATCATTCTAAGAGACTTCCCAATATTTAAAGGCTGCAAACTAATTTATAGTAATTATTAGGGAAATACAAATCAGAACCATAGTGAGTTCCTACTTCACACCTAGTAGGCTGACCATTATATAAAAATAGTAACAAGTGTTAGGAAAGATGCGGAGAAATTATAACCCTGGTGTGTTGCTGGTGGGACTGCAAAATGTTGCAGGCACTGTGGGAAACAGTATGGTGATTTCTGAAAAAATTATGCACAGAATTTCCATATGATCCAGCAATTCCACTTCGAGGCAGATACTGAAAAGAATGGAAAGCAAGGTTGAACAGATATTTGTACACCCATGTTCATAGTAGGATTATTCCCAATAGCCAAAGAGTGGAAGCAACCCAAGTGTCCACCGATGGATGAATGGATAAACAAAATGTGGCAAATACATACAATGGAATATTATTCAGCCTTAAAAAGGAAGAAAATTCTAGCACATGCTCCAATATGGATTAACCTTGAAGACATTATGCTAAGGGACATAAGCCACACAAAATGTCAAATACTTTATGATTCTACTTCGATGAGGTGCAGGCAACAGTCAGATTAGAGAGACAGAAAGTAGAAAGGTGGTTGTCAGGGGCTGGGGTGATGGAGAAAGGGAGTGTTAACATTTAATGGGGACAGAATTCCAGTTTAGGAAGAAGAAAAAGTTCTAGAGATGAATAGTGTTGACAGTTACACAACAAGGTGAATGTCCTTAATGCCACTGAACTGTACACTTGAAAATGGTCAAAGTAGTAATTTTTGTTACATATATTTTACCAAAAGAAAATATTTCTATAAACACTTTCAGTCAAAGGAAATATGAATACAAGCTAGACATACCCCATCCAAGGAAGCCAAATCAGAGAGGATGACTTCATGGCCACCTGAGTTTTCTCTCTGCCCTGCAACCAATCATCTTCCCTGTGGTCCATACCTCTCCTAGGTGGGGCCCTTGATTATTGCCTCCACATACTTCCTGCCTCATGAAGCATACCACAGTCTCAAAGGGGTTGTACCTTTGTTCCCAGCTCCTTCTCTCTCGCTTTAATGTTGTGCAAATTGCACTACACGAGGCTCATATCTTCCAAGATAGTGGCAATAGATTTCAGTTTTTATGGTCCAAACCAGTAGCCCTCAGCTCCATCCTGCTCACATTTTCAAAGCCACAGGAAGTAACTGGATCTCCCATGCTCAATAATTACAGAGAACCAAAGCAGCCAACCCACCACAATATGTGGGAGAATTCCTGGGGGTGATGGGGTTTGTCATATGCCAGCTGGTGTCCTCTCCCCCAACATGAGGCCTAAGACTTCTTGGTGGCATTTCCCCAGCACTAAAGTCAAGCATATTTTGTGTGATGCTCTTCACTCAAGGTTTGGGGACAGCAGAAGAGAATGACCCTCCAGGTTAGAAAGTAGTTCAAATTGGCTACTAGGCATCATGTTCCAAAAACTCATCCACCACAGAAAGTCTCTTCCTGATTGTCTCTCTCCTGTCACCGTGCTGCAGGGGCCAAGAGGCCATCTCTCAACACCTCATCACATTGTCATGGAGTCTAGAACTCTCAACAATGCTTTTTCTTTCCTCCACAAGGGGGAACCTTTCGGTTCATGTAATTTTATCATCCGATGTCGTTTTAGCTTCTGCTTCACCTCGTTCTCCAATAGCTCACACGTCCAAAACCATCAATAGTAATTTTATGTCATGTGAATATCACCTCAATCAAAATGCTATTATTAGTTTGTTTTGAAAAAAGTATACATAAACACACTCCTCACTCTGAGAACTACATACGTCTTCTTGAATGTTTGAAAATGGCTGCTTATTTTCCACAATAAATTAGTTGAGTTATTTAACCTTTATAAGATGGGTATGGTGCCCCTGAGCTGGGTTCGCCTGGCCTCTTCCCTATAATTAGGGTCTGTCTTTCCTCTTACAGGTTATGGAGAAATATCCTCTCCTGCCCTTCTGTCTGTACCTTGTGGTTTCCGGTTGCACTTCCTCTCCTCTCAGCCATCCATCTGCTTGTCGCCCCTAAGAGGCAGGACAGAGTATGGGGATTAGGGGAGTGAGGATGTCAAGAGAAACCTCTGGACCCTCCAGCTTGAGAGATGCCTCTAGCCTTGAGTAGAATGAAGCCAAGGGGAGCTCAGGAGGAGAGCAGTGCTGGCGCTGCAGGTATCTCTGTCCCTCACCCCAGGGCACAAGTCACCAGAAGCACTTTACCTTCTCCTACATTTGGGATCCTGGACAGACTCACTGTCACCACACACATGGTCACTGGGCTCTAGTGGCAACACATGAACAGGATCGAAGTACAAAGTATAATCCTCAAGGTCAATGTCACCCCCTCCGTTTCCCCCGGAACAATAACTGCTCTCTGAGCACCAAGGGATCACTAATGGGCATCAGTGGGAGACAGGTATTGAGAGGATTTGGTACAACATATAGCTATTCACTCACAGAGTCACCGTGAGAGTGACAAGTGGGGCCATTCTCCAAGAGAGGGCAACGGAAGTAGAGACTGGGATGGAATCACAGATGGAGTTAGTGGGGATCTCTTGTTAGCCATGGTTTGGAAGGGGCCCTGGAGCCAAATGGAGACGAACCACTCATTAGCTTCCCTCAGACAGGTGCTACCTTCACCTCTCAGAGATCTGAGATGCCTGACTACTTGGTGGTCATCTCCGCTCCTTGTCTTGGTGTTCACCTTCACTCCTTGTTTTCATGTTCCCTTTCTCGAACTGGAATGAAGATGGAGAGAACTTGGATGTCCAGGTCCTGAGGAGGCAAGACTTCTGAGGGGTAGAGGCCAGGGTGTGGACCAGGGGCAGGGGAAGTAAGTGTGGTCAGAAGATTCCTGAAGACTCTCCCAGTCCAGGGCAGTCTGGAGCTCAGCATCTCTCGGCTGCCTGCACATCTCCCTGACACTCTTGCTGTCGTTGGAGGCTCAGGAAAGATCATCTGGGTCCTGGGAGGACAGGGAATGAAGGGGAAGGGGCTACAGTCTAGAGATAGGAATATTGCCTCCTCTCTCCTCTTCCCATGTGGCCCTGCTTCCTGCCCCTGTGCTGCTGGTTTCCAGGGGGCTCCTGGGGCTCAGGGGGCTCATGGGAAGCCCCAGTGGGCCCACCTTCCTCCTCACCCATTGTCTTAGCTTGGTGGATGCCAGGTGAGCAGGCCATGCCAAACCCAGGCTAATCAATTTCTGGAATCTCATTTCTTCCAAACTTGAATCTTAGAACTCAGTCACTGAAATTCCATTTGGAGAGAGACCTGGGAGGACAGAATGAGCTCCCCTCTGCCTTTTGGGTACGGTTGCCCAGGAGGGATGTCCTAGCCTCACTCTCATCCCACTCCAAACCTTCACAGCTTCATCTTCCTGCCCCATCCTGCTCCCCTCCTCAGACCCCTTCCCCACTCCGCCTCTACCTATCCCCTCTACCTCCCTCCCATCACTCAGGGCTTACAACATCAAATCTCTCTTCTCCACACAGAGAATCTGTGTATCACTGTCTCCATGGGAACCTAAGACAAGGCATATTGGACCCTTGAAGTCCCCCAAGGACCATCCTTAAACAGGTCCCTTGTTCTCTTACAGTTATCCAGTCTCTACACAAGTCTTAGACATCAGGATTCAGGGCTGGGCGTTTGGTGGAGGAATACCCACAACTCTCTCCACTCTTGTCTGAGAAAAAACAATCGAATACTGCTCATCTTTTTCATTGTCCATACAAGTTGGCCTCTCTTTCCCAGATATTCTGAATCCCAGCATGAGCTGAACCAAGGATGCAAATGCACTATTTTTGCCTTTTTATTGAAGTGGTTCTAAAGTCCACTAGTCTTAATTGTGGTGCAATAAATATATAGATAGATAGACAGACAGACAGGTGCAGATATAGATATACAGATATATATTTTTGTGAAACTACCACACATTTCAAGGTGTATACTTTAAATATTTTCCATATTCTAGACAGTTTTTCCATGTGACACGAGCTATACTACGTCTCAGTCCATACTTTCTATGGTTAGAGAAACCATTATTCTCACATTTATCATCACTAATTAGTTATTTTGGTGCTAGGAATTTCAGTATATGGAATCATGCAGCATGGGACTCTTTCGTACCTGTCTGCTTTTCCTTAACATTTGTCTGTAAAATCTCACTATATTCTTGAGCGTGTCTGTGGCTGACTGTTGACTACAGTGTATTATTTCATCGTATGAATATACCACTGTTTCTTGAGCTCATTTGATGCCGATGGACATTTGTGTTAAGTCCAGCTTTTGGCCGTTATGAATAAAGCTGTTAGAACATTTTTGTACATGGCCTTTGATGGACATGTACACTCATTTCCTTTGGGAGGATGGATAGAAGTGGACTTGTTAGACCCTAGAGGATGTGGTTTTAGCACTAGTAGACACTGCCACAGAGTTTTACAGGCGACTGTACTCATTTGCATCCTCCCCAGCAGTTTGAGGAGCTCTGGTTCCTCTGCCTCCTCTCCAACACGTGGTAAGATCAGCCTTTCAGCTTCAGCCATTCTGATGCATGCAGATCCATGGTTGTTTAACGGGTCTTGGGAACTCTGCAATCTTTATCAGGATTTTTATTCTGTCCTCTCTCTTTTGGGGAGGCAACTCTTATGTGCTTTCAGCTTATTTTCTTGTATATTCCATGCCTTTTGTAGCTTCTATCTACGACTTCATTTTGAGTCAATCATTCCTTTTCTATTTATTAAGAAAGACATATTTTAGAGGACCTAAATGTGTGTTTCCAGCATAGCTAAATTCTCAGGAAGCAGATGGTAAAATAGAAATGATCTCATTACTCGTTTACGTTACTGATACTGATTTTGGATTCACGAAGGTAAATTCACAATAGTCTTTAACGTCTGGGAACTAAATTTCTGAATTGTGAGCCATTTGTCATTTTAATATTTAAAATTCATTCTAAGCCAGCGGTAGCTGTCTTATCTCATTAGTGGTGCCTTTCCAATTTTTTGATCATAAGTTTATTTTTCCTGTGTCCTCTGAGATATAACAAACAGTACAAAAGAAGGCCTGAACCCTACATGTTCTACTTGAGGAATAATCATAAAGGGGACGCCCATGGAATTCCTACCCGGGTTGAGAAATAGAAGTTGGCATGAAGCCCCCAAAGCCGACTTCGTGTCTCTCCTCACTCCAACGCTCCTCAATGACCTTGAATGTTTCTTTTTACTTTCTCCTTTTGGCATTAACAGTGTATCACCAAACAGTACCGTTTGGTTTTGCTGTTTTTAAACTTTATATTAATGGAGTCTTACTGACGTATGATTCTGCTTCTTTCTCTCAGACTTCCAACAGACCTTGCTTTGTGTGGCAGTGTTTCTTTGTTTTGATTGTCATATAGTTGACAACTACTGTACACCTACAACACCATGAACACTTTAGACCATTGACAGACATTTCTAATGTCTCCAGTGAGGTTAGTATACACAGCGCTGCCCTGAGGGTTCTGGACTATCTCTCGAGTGCACATGGGTTAAGAGTTTCTCTAAACTGTCACCATCTGATAGAAGCATAATGTGAGC
>NW_025798734.1:0-4962 GCF_021613505.1 Equus quagga
AAGTTGCCCAACATCATTCAGCTGGAGAGTGGAGAGTGCCACAAAACCTGAGTCCAGCACCTGGGCTCTTGCTGACTGTGATGCTGCCTCCTAGAGCAGTTTTCACATGACAGCCCAGACACCAACCGTGCAATCTTAGGCAGGCCTTTGATCTTACTTCAGAAAGCCCTTATTGATTATTTTTGGAGTGTTACAACTAGATAGAAACAATGTGCATGTGTTACATTTACTATAATTCTGAACAAAAACAAAATATGGTAGAATTTCTTTGGCATGAAAAAAATGCTTAGGTTATTTATCTGCTGCCAAAGTCTCCTTTTGGGTGTACTCAATGATCATATTATTTTTGGTTGTAGCATTCTCCTCCAATGGTGGAAACTAGCTGGCTATTTCCAAAGCTCTTTCTCCTCTCTATCCTGTGGGTAGACGTAACCATCTGATCAAACCATCCTCAGAATTTTAGAAGAGAGTAGAAGAATAATTTTTCTGTAAAATACATATATTCCCTACTAGGGAATTTCTGGGAAATGGAGAAACTTCATATGCCCTGGCAGAATGTCCCAAGAAATGGCAATTATTTCTTTGTTCCTGCCTCAGACATTGCCATTGCTTATTGATCTCCAAACTTTCAACCACACCTTAATTTGTCTCCTCTGAGTGAAAACCCTTTGTGCCAACCTCAGTGAGTCTATTCTCCAGGCATTTCTATTTTTCTTGTTAGTCTTCTGTGAACCCTTTACTAGGTTCCTAAGTCTCCTGGAGATGCAGAGACTGGAGCTTGTCTAAGTCCTTATATTATATGATAGAAAATCCTCTTTACTGTTCTGTCGTTATCCAATGTCATTTGCCTTGATTTTTTTCAACCACAATAACAAAAGGGTTGTGATAAAAACAATGCTCAAACACAGTCCTGCAGGATTTTACTTTCTTTGTCCCCACTCTCTACCAACCTCCCCTTGACAATGAATCATTAATAACCATCAACCATCCTCCAGTTTTTGCTGATATACTCACAGTAGAGCTTACCGTAGTTTTCCAAGTTTATTGATTGATGTACCAGAAACGAAGTGGTGAAGCCCAGCTTCCTAATGTCAACCTAACTTTACCCTCTTTTCAAAGAAAAATCTTAATTTATTCTTAAAACAGCCATATTGGAAAAGGCATTTTATATGGTCCTATGCACTTACGAGTCAGTGACAGTCTTTGTTGGCACTTAGGGGGCTCAACAACCTTTGCTGAATTTAATACAAATTTTAATCTTACAATAATTTATTCACAAATAGAATCTGAGACATTCACTTATTCATTCATTTATTCATTCATTCAGCATGTTTTCATGATTTCTGCAGGTGAGTCTCTAGTCTCTGTTCTGACATTATACATGTTCCAGGGTAGACATTTGCATGGAATCTCACAGTTTCTAGATAACAAAATGCTTTCTGCATACTATATTTATCTGTGACATAAAAAAGGAGCTATGGTTATAAGTTATGACACAGTAAGACCTTGAGGAAAAAACTCTGCCTATGTAAAATGAAAGAATAAATAAAATACATTTCCAAGGGTGGTTGTATTGATTTGAGATAATATAAGCAGGGATCTTAGCCTGTGTCTGGCACATGTTGGTGTCAGTAAATATTAGCTCAGTGAAATAAGATTATGAGCAACTGTAAAGCCCTTTATATGTATGTTGTCATTATTTTTGACCTCTATAACTACCATTTATTCATTTAATCAAGAAATATTTAGTACCTACAATGTGCTAGTCAATGTTCTAGGAACTTGATATATTAGAGAACCAAACAATGAACTCTGCCTCAAGGAGCTCATTTTCTAGTGGGGGAGGGGTGCAGACTGTAAAATACAAATGTAATAATTAAATTATGTAATATATTTGAAAGAATATGTGCTATGGAAAGAAGAAAAAGCAGCACAGGGTAAGGGGACTTGGAGTGCTGAGAGGTTGTGATTTTAATACGGGATCAAGTAGCCTCCTTGAGAAAGTGTTATTTGCACAAAGTCTTCAGGGAGGTAAGGCAGTTAGCCAATAGATATCCAGGGGAAGATTGTTCTGGGTAGAAAGAACAACCAGTGCCAAGATCTCAAGGTGGCAGCATGTGTGATGTATTTGCTAAATATTGAGGATACAGGTGTACTTGGAAAGGAGGAAACAGTGGGAGAATGCGAGGAGAGGAGGCTAGAGAGTTAATGGGGACCAGATCATGTAGGGCCATGTGTGTCATGGCAAAGGTCTGTATTTTAATCTGAATGGAATGGGTACCCACTGCTGGGCTTCAAGGGAACACTCAGGCTATTGTGATGAGGTTAGACTGGAGGTAGGGTATGTGCTAGGAGGAGAATTAGGACCACTGGATAGGAAGAAAAGGAGAAATGATTGAGGCTCAGAACAGGGTGGAAGCTGTGGAGTTGGTGGGAGTAGATTCTCCTTACATCGTGAAGGTAAAGACAAACGGAGTTTTTTTTTCAAGGAAGTTCAGCCCTGAGCTAACATCTGCCACCAATCCTCTTCATTTTGCTGAGGAAGACTGGCCCTGAGCTAACATCTGTGCCCATCTTCCTCTACTTTATATGTGGGATGCCTGCCACAGCATGGCTTGATGAGTGGTACCATGTCTGCACCCAGAATCTAATCTTAACTGATTAGATTTGAGATATGAGAAAAGAGCATGGACTTAACAAAACAAAACCAGATTAAGAGTCAAAGAATTTATTTAGGATCAAGGAATTGCCATTTGGGCAGCATGGACTCTGGTAGAAACCTAAATAGGGTCCCACTAGGGTATAAAAGTCATGAGCTTTTAAAGGCAAAGAAAGGAGGTTGTAATACAAAGAATTTTCAGTTAGAATTGGAAGCAGAAGCTATTCTTGGCTAAACATTGATTGGCTATTGAATCTGTCTTCAGAAAGTCCACAGTCCTCAGTCTTTGTGATCAGTCTCTGTTCTCCCCCTGACTTCTCAAAAAATTTCATGTAAAACAATTACTTTTTTGGTACAGTCCAAAGGTTTGGCCCAATCCAAGGTTCAAGACAGCAAGACAGTTTCTGTGGAAAGGCAGATCTGACTCCATTTAAAAATGCCTCCACTAAAGTCAAATGAGAAGAGAAATCAAGGATTGCTCAAAGATTTTTAGGCTGAGCATTCAGGAAGTTGTATTTACACTTAACTGAGATAGAAGCCTGCCAGAAGAATATATTTTAGGGGAAAGTTCAGGAATTTAATTTTGGAAATGTTTATTAGTTCATTTATTCCACAAACATTTACTGAATGCATACTATGTGCTAGATATTTAACATTAGATAAACACAAGTGGTCAGGAGCCTTGCTATCAAGCAACTCACAGCCTAGTGGGAAGAGTGGGCATGTAAAGAAAATTACAGAACATCATGATGATGGTGTGTACCAGGAACAATGGAGCACAGAGGAACTGACAGATATCTTTATCTTCTTAAACTTTGAAACTGAGGTCTTGAAAAGTTAATTGATTTGCCAAAGTTCATAGTTATTATATAACACAGCTGGGACCTTATGTTATTGTGATTTATAGTAAGAAATATGTATTTGGTCTTTGTCCCATTTGTGGCACAAATCTTCTAAAACCCTTGGAATTTCCTGATGGGGGAGAGATAAAGTTGTCTTTTGTTATGTTAATGAGGTAAGTTTTCGGTTGTTTAGAAACTCTTTTAATATTTTATTGGGGTCACATTAGTTTATAACGTTCTTTATATTTCAGGTGTACATCATTATATTTTGACTTCTGTATAGATTGCACCATGTTCTCCTCCAAATGTCTAGTTTCCATTCTTCACCATACATATGTGTCCCTCTCTCTCTTTTGCCCTCCCCCTACCCTCTTTTCTTCTGATAACCACTAATCTGTTCTCCTTGTCTATGTGTTTGTTTATCTCCCACATATGAGTGAAACCATATAGTATTTGTTTTCCTTTGTCTAACATTTCTCTGAGCATAATACCCTCAAGGTTCATCCATGTTGTCACAAATAGCATGATGTTGTCTTTTTTAGAGAAGAGTAGTATTCCATTGTGTATATAAATATAAGTACATATAAAAATATATCTATAAATATATATATATGTGTATATACCTGTTCCTGAGTTATATCCTTTTATAATAAACCAGTAATTCAATAAGTAAATTCCTTCTCTGAGTTCTGTGAGTTGTTATAGAAAATTAATGAACCCAATGAGGGAGTTGTTGGAAACTCCAAACATTAGCCACTAGGTCAGAAGCATAGCTGATAAATCCTGGGCTTGCAACTGACATCAGAAGTGAGGGAGAAATCTTGTAGGACTGAACCCTTAACCTGTGGTATCTGATGCTATCTCCACATAGACAGTGTCAGAATTCAGTTGAACTGTAGGACATTCAACTGGTCTCTGAGAATCGCCTGTAGATGTGGGCAACCTCTCTCCACTAATTGAAACTGAGTATTAGAATCATTACTAGACCTGAATAGAGCTTTCTGACTCCCTAGTTTTGGGAAACTTTCTTACATTATGTAATTTGTTTCCTTGTAGAACTAACCTCTTTGTCAGTGCTTGGGGCAGAGAATCCATGGACACCAAGAACAATGTGACTGAATTTGTGTTATCTGGCCTTTTCCAGAGGAGGGAGATGCAGCATGTGTGCTTTGTGGTCTTCTCCCTATTCCATGTCCTCACCTTTCTGGGGAACCTTCTGGTCATCATCACCATCAATGCTAGTAAGACCCTGAAAGCTCCCATGTATTTCTTCCTTAGCCACCTGTGTTTTGCTGATATGTGTTATCCTTCCGCTACCACATCCAAGATGATTGCTGACACTTTCACGGAGCACAAGACAATCTCCTTCAATGGCTGCATGACCCACCTATTTTCTGTCCACTTCTTGGGTTGTTCTTTTGGCCTGCTGGGGTGCTGGCTTCCTGCATTCCATCCTGCAGA
>NW_025798735.1:0-4962 GCF_021613505.1 Equus quagga
TCTGCAGGATGGAATGCAGGAAGCCAGCACCCCAGCAGGCCAAAAGAACAACCCAAGAAGTGGACAGAAAATAGGTGGGTCATGCAGCCATTGAAGGAGATTGTCTTGTGCTCCGTGAAAGTGTCAGCAATCATCTTGGATGTGGTAGCGGAAGGATAACACATATCAGCAAAACACAGGTGGCTAAGGAAGAAATACATGGGAGCTTTCAGGGTCTTACTAGCATTGATGGTGATGATGACCAGAAGGTTCCCCAGAAAGGTGAGGACATGGAATAGGGAGAAGACCACAAAGCACACATGCTGCATCTCCCTCCTCTGGAAAAGGCCAGATAACACAAATTCAGTCACATTGTTCTTGGTGTCCATGGATTCTCTGCCCCAAGCACTGACAAAGAGGTTAGTTCTACAAGGAAACAAATTACATAATGTAAGAAAGTTTCCCAAAACTAGGGAGTCAGAAAGCTCTATTCAGGTCTAGTAATGATTCTAATACTCAGTTTCAATTAGTGGAGAGAGGTTGCCCACATCTACAGGCGATTCTCAGAGACCAGTTGAATGTCCTACAGTTCAACTGAATTCTGACACTGTCTATGTGGAGATAGCATCAGATACCACAGGTTAAGGGTTCAGTCCTACAAGATTTCTCCCTCACTTCTGATGTCAGTTGCAAGCCCAGGATTTATCAGCTATGCTTCTGACCTAGTGGCTAATGTTTGGAGTTTCCAACAACTCCCTCATTGGGTTCATTAATTTTCTATAACAACTCACAGAACTCAGAGAAGGAATTTACTTATTGAATTACTGGTTTATTATAAAAGGATATAACTCAGGAACAGGTATATACACATATATATATATTTATAGATATATTTTTATATGTACTTATATTTATATACACAATGGAATACTACTCTTCTCTAAAAAAGACAACATCATGCTATTTGTGACAACATGGATGAACCTTGAGGGTATTATGCTCAGAGAAATGTTAGACAAAGGAAAACAAATACTATATGGTTTCACTCATATGTGGGAGATAAACAAACACATAGACAAGGAGAACAGATTAGTGGTTATCAGAAGAAAAGAGGGTAGGGGGAGGGCAAAAGAGAGAGAGGGACACATATGTATGGTGAAGAATGGAAACTAGACATTTGGAGGAGAACATGGTGCAATCTATACAGAAGTCAAAATATAATGATGTACACCTGAAATATAAAGAACGTTATAAACTAATGTGACCCCAATAAAATATTAAAAGAGTTTCTAAACAACCGAAAACTTACCTCATTAACATAACAAAAGACAACTTTATCTCTCCCCCATCAGGAAATTCCAAGGGTTTTAGAAGATTTGTGCCACAAATGGGACAAAGACCAAATACATATTTCTTACTATAAATCACAATAACATAAGGTCCCAGCTGTGTTATATAATAACTATGAACTTTGGCAAATCAATTAACTTTTCAAGACCTCAGTTTCAAAGTTTAAGAAGATAAAGATATCTGTCAGTTCCTCTGTGCTCCATTGTTCCTGGTACACACCATCATCATGATGTTCTGTAATTTTCTTTACATGCCCACTCTTCCCACTAGGCTGTGAGTTGCTTGATAGCAAGGCTCCTGACCACTTGTGTTTATCTAATGTTAAATATCTAGCACATAGTATGCATTCAGTAAATGTTTGTGGAATAAATGAACTAATAAACATTTCCAAAATTAAATTCCTGAACTTTCCCCTAAAATATATTCTTCTGGCAGGCTTCTATCTCAGTTAAGTGTAAATACAACTTCCTGAATGCTCAGCCTAAAAATCTTTGAGCAATCCTTGATTTCTCTTCTCATTTGACTTTAGTGGAGGCATTTTTAAATGGAGTCAGATCTGCCTTTCCACAGAAACTGTCTTGCTGTCTTGAACCTTGGATTGGGCCAAACCTTTGGACTGTACCAAAAAAGTAATTGTTTTACATGAAATTTTTTGAGAAGTCAGGGGGAGAACAGAGACTGATCACAAAGACTGAGGACTGTGGACTTTCTGAAGACAGATTCAATAGCCAATCAATGTTTAGCCAAGAATAGCTTCTGCTTCCAATTCTAACTGAAAATTCTTTGTATTACAACCTCCTTTCTTTGCCTTTAAAAGCTCATGACTTTTATACCCTAGTGGGACCCTATTTAGGTTTCTACCAGAGTCCATGCTGCCCAAATGGCAATTCCTTGATCCTAAATAAATTCTTTGACTCTTAATCTGGTTTTGTTTTGTTAAGTCCATGCTCTTTTCTCATATCTCAAATCTAATCAGTTAAGATTAGATTCTGGGTGCAGACATGGTACCACTCATCAAGCCATGCTGTGGCAGGCATCCCACATATAAAGTAGAGGAAGATGGGCACAGATGTTAGCTCAGGGCCAGTCTTCCTCAGCAAAATGAAGAGGATTGGTGGCAGATGTTAGCTCAGGGCTGAACTTCCTTGAAAAAAAAACTCCGTTTGTCTTTACCTTCACGATGTAAGGAGAATCTACTCCCACCAACTCCACAGCTTCCACCCTGTTCTGAGCCTCAATCATTTCTCCTTTTCTTCCTATCCAGTGGTCCTAATTCTCCTCCTAGCACATACCCTACCTCCAGTCTAACCTCATCACAATAGCCTGAGTGTTCCCTTGAAGCCCAGCAGTGGGTACCCATTCCATTCAGATTAAAATACAGACCTTTGCCATGACACACATGGCCCTACATGATCTGGTCCCCATTAACTCTCTAGCCTCCTCTCCTCGCATTCTCCCACTGTTTCCTCCTTTCCAAGTACACCTGTATCCTCAATATTTAGCAAATACATCACACATGCTGCCACCTTGAGATCTTGGCACTGGTTGTTCTTTCTACCCAGAACAATCTTCCCCTGGATATCTATTGGCTAACTGCCTTACCTCCCTGAAGACTTTGTGCAAATAACACTTTCTCAAGGAGGCTACTTGATCCCGTATTAAAATCACAACCTCTCAGCACTCCAAGTCCCCTTACCCTGTGCTGCTTTTTCTTCTTTCCATAGCACATATTCTTTCAAATATATTACATAATTTAATTATTACATTTGTATTTTACAGTCTGCACCCCTCCCCCACTAGAAAATGAGCTCCTTGAGGCAGAGTTCATTGTTTGGTTCTCTAATATATCAAGTTCCTAGAACATTGACTAGCACATTGTAGGTACTAAATATTTCTTGATTAAATGAATAAATGGTAGTTATAGAGGTCAAAAATAATGACAACATACATATAAAGGGCTTTACAGTTGCTCATAATCTTATTTCACTGAGCTAATATTTACTGACACCAACATGTGCCAGACACAGGCTAAGATCCCTGCTTATATTATCTCAAATCAATACAACCACCCTTGGAAATGTATTTTATTTATTCTTTCATTTTACATAGGCAGAGTTTTTTCCTCAAGGTCTTACTGTGTCATAACTTATAACCATAGCTCCTTTTTTATGTCACAGATAAATATAGTATGCAGAAAGCATTTTGTTATCTAGAAACTGTGAGATTCCATGCAAATGTCTACCCTGGAACATGTATAATGTCAGAACAGAGACTAGAGACTCACCTGCAGAAATCATGAAAACATGCTGAATGAATGAATAAATGAATGAATAAGTGAATGTCTCAGATTCTATTTGTGAATAAATTATTGTAAGATTAAAATTTGTATTAAATTCAGCAAAGGTTGTTGAGCCCCCTAAGTGCCAACAAAGACTGTCACTGACTCGTAAGTGCATAGGACCATATAAAATGCCTTTTCCAATATGGCTGTTTTAAGAATAAATTAAGATTTTTCTTTGAAAAGAGGGTAAAGTTAGGTTGACATTAGGAAGCTGGGCTTCACCACTTCGTTTCTGGTACATCAATCAATAAACTTGGAAAACTACGGTAAGCTCTACTGTGAGTATATCAGCAAAAACTGGAGGATGGTTGATGGTTATTAATGATTCATTGTCAAGGGGAGGTTGGTAGAGAGTGGGGACAAAGAAAGTAAAATCCTGCAGGACTGTGTTTGAGCATTGTTTTTATCACAACCCTTTTGTTA
Organism: Equus quagga; assembly: GCF_021613505.1. Lineage (NCBI taxonomy): Eukaryota > Metazoa > Chordata > Mammalia > Perissodactyla > Equidae > Equus > Equus quagga. Next base: position 4,094 of record NW_025798735.1, read on the forward strand.
TTGTGGTTGAAAAAAATCAAGGCAAATGACATTGGATAACGACAGAACAGTAAAGAGGATTTTCTATCATATAATATAAGGACTTAGACAAGCTCCAGTCTCTGCATCTCCAGGAGACTTAGGAACCTAGTAAAGGGTTCACAGAAGACTAACAAGAAAAATAGAAATGCCTGGAGAATAGACTCACTGAGGTTGGCACAAAGGGTTTTCACTCAGAGGAGACAAATTAAGGTGTGGTTGAAAGTTTGGAGATCAATAAGCAATGGCAATGTCTGAGGCAGGAACAAAGAAATAATTGCCATTTCTTGGGACATTCTGCCAGGGCATATGAAGTTTCTCCATTTCCCAGAAATTCCCTAGTAGGGAATATATGTATTTTACAGAAAAATTATTCTTCTACTCTCTTCTAAAATTCTGAGGATGGTTTGATCAGATGGTTACGTCTACCCACAGGATAGAGAGGAGAAAGAGCTTTGGAAATAGCCAGCTAGTTTCCACCATTGGAGGAGAATGCTACAACCAAAAATAATATGATCATTGAGTACACCCAAAAGGAGACTTTGGCAGCAGATAAATAACCTAAGCATTTTTTTCATGCCAAAGAAATTCTACCATATTTTGTTTTTGTTCAGAATTATAGTAAATGTAACACATGCACATTGTTTCTATCTAGTTGTAACACTCCAAAAATAATCAATAAGGGCTTTCTGAAGTAAGATCAAAGGCCTGCCTAAGATTGCACGGTTGGTGTCTGGGCTGTCATGTGAAAACTGCTCTAGGAGGCAGCATCACAGTCAGCAAGAGCCCAGGTGCTGGACTCAGGTTTTGTGGCACTCTCCACTCTCCAGCTGAATGATGTTGGGCAACTT
>NW_025798736.1:0-3177 GCF_021613505.1 Equus quagga
AAATACACCATAATATGAATGATTCCTAATTTCTCATTGTATTTTTCTACTTTCCAAATTATCTCTAATGATTATGTACGAACTTGGGCAAATTGCTTAATCTTTCTGAGCCTCATTTCCCTTATTTGTAAAATGGGAGTAAGAACAGTAAATACATAATAGGAATGTTTTGAGGATTAAATAATATAAGGTGTGTATTATTTTATACTACAAAGCATAACAGTAAAATACAAATGATGATGATGATGATAGTGAATTTCTCTGGAAAGTCTGGGTCAGAATAGAATCTCATGAATGGAAGGGAAGGGAGAATAAACCTTGACTTGGATCACTGCACCGTGTTGTTCCCTCTTTATCCTTAGAGAGATTGACTTTATGTGCAGGTGGCTGACCATCTTTCCCATTAGGTATTCCAAGATTTATGGTTCTTTGTACTTGAAATTTAATAAAAATGTTTTTAAATGAATAGAAATGAAAAATAACTTTGGAAGTAAATCCTATGGCATTGCCCTTATAAACCAATCTCCCATCTGAGTCCAACATACAACCATTGAGATCTAATTATGCTCAATCTTTATTGAGCACCTTTTAAGTGCCAGCCACTGTGCTACATACTTTTATATTATCTCACAATGGCAATCCTAGGTGATTGAATTATTAGCTCCCTCTGAATATGAAGAAACTGAGTTTCTGAGAGGTCAAGTAAGTTGCCCAACATCATTCAGCTGGAGAGTGGAGAGTCCCACAAAATCTGAGTCCAGCACCTGGGGTCTTGCTGACTGGGATGCTGCCTCCTAGAGCAGTTTTCACATGACAGCCCAGACACCAACTGTGCAATCTTAGGCGGGCCTTTGATCTTACATCAGAAAGCCCTTATTGATTATTTTTGGAGTGTAACAACTAGATAGAAACAATGTGCATGTGTTACATTTACTGTAATTCTGAACAAAGACAAAATATGGTAGAATTTCTTTCTCATGAACAAAATGCTTAGGTTATTTATCTGCTACCAAAGTTTTTTTTGGGGGGGGTGTACTCAACGATCATATTATTTTGGGTTATAGCATTCTCCTCCAGTCGTGGAAACTAGCTGGCTATTTCTGAAGCTCTTTCCCCTCTCTATCCTGTAGGTAAACACAACCATCTGATCAAACCATTTTCAGAATTTTAGAAGAGAGTAGAAAAATAATTTTGCTGTAAAATACATATATTCCCTACTAGGAAATTTCTGGGAAGTGGGGAAACTTCATAAGCCTGGGCAGAATGTCCCAGGAAATGACAATTATTTATTTGTGCCTGCCTCAGGCATTGACATTGGTTATTGCTCTCCTAACTTTCAATCACACCTTAATTTGGCTCCTCTGAGTGGAAACCCTTTGTGCCAACCTCAGTAAGTCTATGCCCCAGGCATTTCTATTCTTCTTCTTTGACTTCTGCAAACCATTTACTAGGATCCTAAGTCTCCTGGAGATGCAGACACTGGAGCTTGTCTAAGTCCTTACATTATATGGTAGAGAATCCTCTTTACTGTTCTGCCATTACCCAGTGTCATTTGCCATGATGTTTTTCAACCACAATAATGAAAAGGTTGTACACAGTCCTGCAGGATTTAACTTCCTTTGTCTCCACTCTCTACCAACCTACCCTTGACAATGAATCATTAATAACCAGCAATAATCCTCCTTTTGTTGCTAATGTACTCACAGAGCTTACTGTAGTTTCCCAAGCTTATTGATTGATGCACCAGAAAAGTTGTGAAGCCCAGCTTCCTAATGTCAACCTAATTATCCTCCCTCCTAAAAGATAACCCTATTTTATCCTGGAAACAGCCATACTGGAAAAGATATTTGATATGGTCCTAGGCACTTAAGAGTCAGTGACAATCTTTGTTGGCATTTATGGGGCTCAACAATCTTTGCTGAATTTAATAGAACTTTTAATCTTACAGCAATGTGGGAAACCTCAGTCCCCTTATTGAAACAGAATATTAGAATCATTACTAGACCTGAATAGAGCTTTCTGACTCCCTAGTTTTGGGAAACTTTCTTATACCATGTAATTTGTGTCCCTGTAGAAGTAACCTCTTTGTCGGTGCTTGGGGCAGAGAATCCATGGACACCAAGAACAATGTGACTGAATTTGTGTTATCTGGCCCTTTCCAGAGGAGGGAGATGCAGCATGTGTGCTTTGTGGTCTTCTCCCTATTCCATGTCCTCACCATCCTGGGGAACCTTCTGGTCATCATCACCATCAATGCTAGCAAGACCCTGAATGCTCCCATGTATTTCTTCCTCAGCCACCTGTCTTTTACTGATATGTGCTATCCTTCCGCTACCACACCCAAGATGATTGTTGACACTTTCATGGAGCACAAGACAATCTCCTTCAATGGCTGCATGACCCAGCTATTTTCTACCCACTTCTTTGGTGGCACTGAAATTTTCCTCCTTACAGCCATGGCCTATGATCGCTACATGGCCTTCTGTAGGCCCCTGCACGACACAGCCATCATGAATTGGCAGAAGTGTGGCCTGCTGGCCGGGGCCTCCTGGGTGGCTGGCTTTCTGCATTCCATCCTGCAGACTCTCCTTACAGTCCAGCTGCCCTTTTGTGGGCCCAATGAGATTGACAACTTCTTCTGCTATGTTCATCCCCTTCTGAAGCTGGCCTGTGCAGACACCTATGTGGTGGGGCTCATTGTGGTGGCCAACAGTGGCATGATCTCTTTAGTGTCCTTCATCATCCTTATCATCTCCTACATAGTCATCTTACTGAACCTGAGAAGCCAGTCATCTGAGGGCCGGCAAAAGGCTCTGTCCACATGTGGTTCACACGTTGTCACTGTCCTTTTGGTCCTTGTGCCCCCCATGTTCATGTACATTCGTCCCTCTACCACCCTGCCTGCTGACAAACTTGTGATCCTCTTTAACATTGTCATGCCACCTTTGCTGAACCCTCTGATCTACACGTTGAGGAACAGTGAGGTGAAAAATGCCATGAGGAAACTGTTGCCATGAGGAAAATGCCACAAAGCCCCCCCAAGGGGGCCTCAGGGAAGAAGTGACACTACAGGAAACCTCATCCAGCCTGGAACTTGGGAGACTCTGATCTTGTAGAATCTAACGTAAGCTTTGGAGCTCCAGTTGGAAGCTTGTAATGACAACTCTCCTCCTAGCT
>NW_025798737.1:0-3177 GCF_021613505.1 Equus quagga
AGCTAGGAGGAGAGTTGTCATTACAAGCTTCCAACTGGAGCTCCAAAGCTTACGTTAGATTCTACAAGATCAGAGTCTCCCAAGTTCCAGGCTGGATGAGGTTTCCTGTAGTGTCACTTCTTCCCTGAGGCCCCCTTGGGGGGGCTTTGTGGCATTTTCCTCATGGCAACAGTTTCCTCATGGCATTTTTCACCTCACTGTTCCTCAACGTGTAGATCAGAGGGTTCAGCAAAGGTGGCATGACAATGTTAAAGAGGATCACAAGTTTGTCAGCAGGCAGGGTGGTAGAGGGACGAATGTACATGAACATGGGGGGCACAAGGACCAAAAGGACAGTGACAACGTGTGAACCACATGTGGACAGAGCCTTTTGCCGGCCCTCAGATGACTGGCTTCTCAGGTTCAGTAAGATGACTATGTAGGAGATGATAAGGATGATGAAGGACACTAAAGAGATCATGCCACTGTTGGCCACCACAATGAGCCCCACCACATAGGTGTCTGCACAGGCCAGCTTCAGAAGGGGATGAACATAGCAGAAGAAGTTGTCAATCTCATTGGGCCCACAAAAGGGCAGCTGGACTGTAAGGAGAGTCTGCAGGATGGAATGCAGAAAGCCAGCCACCCAGGAGGCCCCGGCCAGCAGGCCACACTTCTGCCAATTCATGATGGCTGTGTCGTGCAGGGGCCTACAGAAGGCCATGTAGCGATCATAGGCCATGGCTGTAAGGAGGAAAATTTCAGTGCCACCAAAGAAGTGGGTAGAAAATAGCTGGGTCATGCAGCCATTGAAGGAGATTGTCTTGTGCTCCATGAAAGTGTCAACAATCATCTTGGGTGTGGTAGCGGAAGGATAGCACATATCAGTAAAAGACAGGTGGCTGAGGAAGAAATACATGGGAGCATTCAGGGTCTTGCTAGCATTGATGGTGATGATGACCAGAAGGTTCCCCAGGATGGTGAGGACATGGAATAGGGAGAAGACCACAAAGCACACATGCTGCATCTCCCTCCTCTGGAAAGGGCCAGATAACACAAATTCAGTCACATTGTTCTTGGTGTCCATGGATTCTCTGCCCCAAGCACCGACAAAGAGGTTACTTCTACAGGGACACAAATTACATGGTATAAGAAAGTTTCCCAAAACTAGGGAGTCAGAAAGCTCTATTCAGGTCTAGTAATGATTCTAATATTCTGTTTCAATAAGGGGACTGAGGTTTCCCACATTGCTGTAAGATTAAAAGTTCTATTAAATTCAGCAAAGATTGTTGAGCCCCATAAATGCCAACAAAGATTGTCACTGACTCTTAAGTGCCTAGGACCATATCAAATATCTTTTCCAGTATGGCTGTTTCCAGGATAAAATAGGGTTATCTTTTAGGAGGGAGGATAATTAGGTTGACATTAGGAAGCTGGGCTTCACAACTTTTCTGGTGCATCAATCAATAAGCTTGGGAAACTACAGTAAGCTCTGTGAGTACATTAGCAACAAAAGGAGGATTATTGCTGGTTATTAATGATTCATTGTCAAGGGTAGGTTGGTAGAGAGTGGAGACAAAGGAAGTTAAATCCTGCAGGACTGTGTACAACCTTTTCATTATTGTGGTTGAAAAACATCATGGCAAATGACACTGGGTAATGGCAGAACAGTAAAGAGGATTCTCTACCATATAATGTAAGGACTTAGACAAGCTCCAGTGTCTGCATCTCCAGGAGACTTAGGATCCTAGTAAATGGTTTGCAGAAGTCAAAGAAGAAGAATAGAAATGCCTGGGGCATAGACTTACTGAGGTTGGCACAAAGGGTTTCCACTCAGAGGAGCCAAATTAAGGTGTGATTGAAAGTTAGGAGAGCAATAACCAATGTCAATGCCTGAGGCAGGCACAAATAAATAATTGTCATTTCCTGGGACATTCTGCCCAGGCTTATGAAGTTTCCCCACTTCCCAGAAATTTCCTAGTAGGGAATATATGTATTTTACAGCAAAATTATTTTTCTACTCTCTTCTAAAATTCTGAAAATGGTTTGATCAGATGGTTGTGTTTACCTACAGGATAGAGAGGGGAAAGAGCTTCAGAAATAGCCAGCTAGTTTCCACGACTGGAGGAGAATGCTATAACCCAAAATAATATGATCGTTGAGTACACCCCCCCCAAAAAAAACTTTGGTAGCAGATAAATAACCTAAGCATTTTGTTCATGAGAAAGAAATTCTACCATATTTTGTCTTTGTTCAGAATTACAGTAAATGTAACACATGCACATTGTTTCTATCTAGTTGTTACACTCCAAAAATAATCAATAAGGGCTTTCTGATGTAAGATCAAAGGCCCGCCTAAGATTGCACAGTTGGTGTCTGGGCTGTCATGTGAAAACTGCTCTAGGAGGCAGCATCCCAGTCAGCAAGACCCCAGGTGCTGGACTCAGATTTTGTGGGACTCTCCACTCTCCAGCTGAATGATGTTGGGCAACTTACTTGACCTCTCAGAAACTCAGTTTCTTCATATTCAGAGGGAGCTAATAATTCAATCACCTAGGATTGCCATTGTGAGATAATATAAAAGTATGTAGCACAGTGGCTGGCACTTAAAAGGTGCTCAATAAAGATTGAGCATAATTAGATCTCAATGGTTGTATGTTGGACTCAGATGGGAGATTGGTTTATAAGGGCAATGCCATAGGATTTACTTCCAAAGTTATTTTTCATTTCTATTCATTTAAAAACATTTTTATTAAATTTCAAGTACAAAGAACCATAAATCTTGGAATACCTAATGGGAAAGATGGTCAGCCACCTGCACATAAAGTCAATCTCTCTAAGGATAAAGAGGGAACAACACGGTGCAGTGATCCAAGTCAAGGTTTATTCTCCCTTCCCTTCCATTCATGAGATTCTATTCTGACCCAGACTTTCCAGAGAAATTCACTATCATCATCATCATCATTTGTATTTTACTGTTATGCTTTGTAGTATAAAATAATACACACCTTATATTATTTAATCCTCAAAACATTCCTATTATGTATTTACTGTTCTTACTCCCATTTTACAAATAAGGGAAATGAGGCTCAGAAAGATTAAGCAATTTGCCCAAGTTCGTACATAATCATTAGAGATAATTTGGAAAGTAGAAAAATACAATGAGAAATTAGGAATCATTCATATTATGGTGTATTT
>NW_025798738.1:0-1153 GCF_021613505.1 Equus quagga
TCTTTTGGCCTGCTGGGGTGCTGGCTTCCTGCATTCCATCCTGCAGAGTCTCCTTACAGTCCAGCTGCCCTTTTGTGGGCCCAATGAGATTGAAGCTTCTTCTGTGATGTTCATCCCCTTCTGAAGCGGGCTTGTGCAGACACCAATGTGGTGGGACCCATTGTGGTGGCCAAAAGTGGCAAGATCTCTTTAGTGTCCTTCATGATCCTTATCATTTCCTACATGATCATCTTACTGAACCTGAGAAGCCGGTCATCTGAGGGCTGGAGCAAGGCTTTGTCCACATGTGGCTCACAGACTGCAACTGTCCTTTTGGTCTTTGTGCCCCCCATGTTCGTATACATTCATCCCTCTACCACCCTGCCTGCTGACAAACTTGTGATCCTCATTAACATTGTCATGCCACCTTTGCTGAACCCTCTGATCTACACGTTCAGGTGAAAAATGCCATGAGGAAACTGTTGCCAAGCAGAAAATGCCACGAAGCCCCCCCCAGGGGGCCTCAGGGAAGAAGTGACACTACAGGGAACCTCATCCAGCCGGGAACTTGGGAGGCTCTGATATTGTAGAATCTTACATAGGATTTGGAGCTCGAGTTGGAAGCTTGTAATGACAACTCTCCTCCTAGCTCTTTTCATAACAATCATCCCACATGCTCCTTCAATCATTCATTCATTAAATATTATTGACTGTCTCCAATGAGTGAGACACTGCGAATCAAAACGAAGGATGTAATGTCTACCCTCAAGGGGGTCACAGTCCAGGAGGGTCTTAGTGTGATGTTCAAGGGTTCATTCAGGAAATCTGTGAGAGCCTGTGAATGTAAGAGCCTCTTGGAAATTTAGATATGTCATCTATACAATGGAGAATAGCGCTAGATAATTCCTTTATGGTGGCATATGCAGTGCTTGATGGAATTCATTTTCTTCTGTGTTATGATATTCAAGTCATTTTACTTTTCCTGCTTCATTTCATGTTCTCAACAGGCAGATGAATAAATAAATGTGGGGAGGTTAAAAGATTTACCCAACGTTACACAGTCAGTTCAAAGCAAGGTGGGGACTAGAATCCAGGTTTCCTAAGCCTGCTTTTAGGACTCTTCTCCCCTCAAGACTCCTTGAGAAAATTTGAGTGAATGGACTCAGCAGTACAA
>NW_025798739.1:0-1153 GCF_021613505.1 Equus quagga
TTGTACTGCTGAGTCCATTCACTCAAATTTTCTCAAGGAGTCTTGAGGGGAGAAGAGTCCTAAAAGCAGGCTTAGGAAACCTGGATTCTAGTCCCCACCTTGCTTTGAACTGACTGTGTAACGTTGGGTAAATCTTTTAACCTCCCCACATTTATTTATTCATCTGCCTGTTGAGAACATGAAATGAAGCAGGAAAAGTAAAATGACTTGAATATCATAACACAGAAGAAAATGAATTCCATCAAGCACTGCATATGCCACCATAAAGGAATTATCTAGCGCTATTCTCCATTGTATAGATGACATATCTAAATTTCCAAGAGGCTCTTACATTCACAGGCTCTCACAGATTTCCTGAATGAACCCTTGAACATCACACTAAGACCCTCCTGGACTGTGACCCCCTTGAGGGTAGACATTACATCCTTCGTTTTGATTCGCAGTGTCTCACTCATTGGAGACAGTCAATAATATTTAATGAATGAATGATTGAAGGAGCATGTGGGATGATTGTTATGAAAAGAGCTAGGAGGAGAGTTGTCATTACAAGCTTCCAACTCGAGCTCCAAATCCTATGTAAGATTCTACAATATCAGAGCCTCCCAAGTTCCCGGCTGGATGAGGTTCCCTGTAGTGTCACTTCTTCCCTGAGGCCCCCTGGGGGGGGCTTCGTGGCATTTTCTGCTTGGCAACAGTTTCCTCATGGCATTTTTCACCTGAACGTGTAGATCAGAGGGTTCAGCAAAGGTGGCATGACAATGTTAATGAGGATCACAAGTTTGTCAGCAGGCAGGGTGGTAGAGGGATGAATGTATACGAACATGGGGGGCACAAAGACCAAAAGGACAGTTGCAGTCTGTGAGCCACATGTGGACAAAGCCTTGCTCCAGCCCTCAGATGACCGGCTTCTCAGGTTCAGTAAGATGATCATGTAGGAAATGATAAGGATCATGAAGGACACTAAAGAGATCTTGCCACTTTTGGCCACCACAATGGGTCCCACCACATTGGTGTCTGCACAAGCCCGCTTCAGAAGGGGATGAACATCACAGAAGAAGCTTCAATCTCATTGGGCCCACAAAAGGGCAGCTGGACTGTAAGGAGACTCTGCAGGATGGAATGCAGGAAGCCAGCACCCCAGCAGGCCAAAAGA
>NW_025798740.1:0-6091 GCF_021613505.1 Equus quagga
AATTCATTTTTCCCAACAACAGTAGCAACATCTTCCCCAACAAAAACACAGCAGCCAACTTTACGTCCTATAAGTTAAAGTTAAAACTGTAAAATATAAATACCAGCTGAAGTGCAAAATTCTAACAAGTATGATTAAATTAACAAGACATCTTTCTGTTGTGTGCTGTGCAGATACCCACAATACTACTACTGTCCATACAAGACTCACAGAGCTAGTCAAGAGACTATGATTATGGCACTTCTCAGCTTGAATCTAAACACCACAGGCAAGGAACACACAATTTACCAGCTACTCAGAAATGATTCAGGAGTGATTGTATTATCGTGAAAAGAAGACTATACTGTGAATCCTTCTGTTTTCACTGATTTTAATAGGTGCAATATTTTTATATTTTCGTATTTGAAATCCAGAAGTACCTTATAATTGCTGTTGAACAGGTGCTAGTGGTGAGTAGTCATGCTCGTGCCAATACACAGGCACATAGGATAGGTTTCAACAGCTTGGAAGAAAATCCTGGAACCATCGTAAACCAATTTGTACTGGCCCTATTGTATCAATAACGACATGTCAAGGTCATCTTGCAGGGGCAATGACCAAGAACTGCAAAACATGCAGCTGGAATGTGCTCAGAAGATGGAAACCTTGCCCTCAGATGACCTCAAGCCACAGGGAACCAGAAGTTCCCTGACTATGGAACTCAGTGTGAGAAGAAAGTGGTGAGGGGAACCTAATAAGAAGCGAAGGGTCCCTTGATTTGTAGCACACTGGACTTATAAGAGTGTTACACTCCCACCCTCCAATCAGATTCCAACAAGCTAGTGTTATGCATAATTACTCCTACTCCCAACTCCTTTAAAGTCTGTCCCAGCTTCAGCTCAGGGAGACAGATTTGAGCCTTGCCTCCTATCTCCTTGCTGGTTGACGTTGCAATAAAGCTCTTTCTTCTCTCAAAAGCCAGTGCCATTGTATTGGCTTCTATGCACATCAGGCAACAAGCTCTTGCTCAGTAACAATCTCAGACACAATAGTGGAGCATACTTAAGAATTGCTGTGGTACTAATACTCTTGGTGGCAAGGAAAACAATACTGGGTGGAAAAACATAGGCACAGACAATACTGAATGGAAAAATGATTCAGAAGAATAGGATTCTGGGGTCTGGCCTGGTGGTTAAGTTCACACATTCTTCTTCAGCTGCCCAGGGTTCACGGGTTCAGATCCTGGGCGTAGACCTACACACCACTCATCAAGCCATGCTGTGGCAGCATCCCATACACAAAATGGAAGAAGATTGGCACAGATATTAGCTCAGGGGTAATCTTCCTCAAGCAAAAGGAGGAAGATTGACAGCAGATGTTAGCTCAGGGTCAATATTCCTCACCACAAAAAGAATAGGATTCTGAACACGAAAAGTTTAGCAATGCCTTAACCATTTTATTTTCCTTTTTACATGAGTATGAGAGTCATATCTCATTTTAAAATGTATGATTAAAAGTAGGTCTAAATAAGTCTAAAAGAGATCTATTAATAATGTGAAATAAAAGGTCAAAACAATAAGAAAGTATTATGTCATAATTCAGTTGGCAGTGTTTTTTCTTTATTGGTGACACAGAAAACAATGGTGCATCTTGTCACTCCACAGTGCCTTAGAATCTACAGAATGCTTCATGTTGTTTATTCTTATTTGGGGAACTGTAAACTGAAAAATTCTAAAATAAGTCCTCTCTAATACCTCTTCTTGTTCTGTAGTTCTGTGCTTTTCTGTGTTGAAGCCTGGATCTCAGAGCTGATGAAGGACAGTGTCCAGGGACTCGGGTCCACTTTTTAAGGGCCATGATTCCACTTTGCTGCCCAAGGTAAGGAAATAATTTTGAACCTTCAGATCCAAGCTGACTAAACTAAGACCATACTATGCATACAGAATAAATAAGGTAAGTACCTGAAAAACAGACTTAGAGGCAACAAGAGCCTAGAGCACAGGAAAGAATGTTCTGGAGCATCTCAGTGATTCTCTCATTTTCCTCTCCAGCTAGGGTTATGGGACTACGTTTTTCTCTCTTTCCCCAGGAGTTTCATTCATAGGGCAAACACCATGCTGCTCTGGGAAGGAGTTTGTTTGCCTCAATCCTTGAAATGTCCAGAATTCATTCCAATTAACCCAGTGAGGGGTCTTAAGGGATCCTGAAGTCCTAAGCCAGGGAACCTGATGAAATTACAGGAGTGTGAGTGGGAACTCTCCTGAGCTCAGATTGCTCCAGGTATAGAGCTCCTTTAAGATTTCCAGAGGAACCAGCAAGTAAGCAGGACTATTTTCAAAGCTATTTATATAGATAATCAGAAAGTATAAAGTAGGTATCTTAGGGGAAGACCAGGTGAATTGGATCTTTTAATGTTTCAGGAACAGATGGGCCCTATGACTTCTAGCCCCAAACCATTTCCAATTCAGTCCCACTGTCTGGACTCCCAAGACCTTTCTATGCCTCCTATTGTGACCAGAAACCAGGCAAGGAAAGGGTTACTGAGAATTTGATCCGTAATTAACGTGGTCTGTCAAATGTTTTCCAGACAAGGAGAAAAATAAATGAGCAGTTTTTCAGAGGTTGATGTCCCCATTTTTGCAGACATTGCCATCCTACAATGAAACTTACACAATTGCTGCAAGACTCCTACAAATTACTCCAGCTCTAAGTGACCAAAAGTTACCATGGACCCATTATGTAATGACATGTTCCTTGAATTCAGTATGTAATGGCATGTTCCATTGAACTTGCTATGTCATGGTACCCTGACTTAGTTATGTAAATGGTGCCTTGAACTCATTATGTAATGATCTGTACCTGTGCCCTGATTGAGCCCAGTTGTTACACAGTTGTAACATATCCTGTGCACTCTGATGTACAAAGTCTCCACCAGCACTAAGCTCGGAGAGACACTGTTTGGGGAGCTATCCCCAGTGTTCTCCATTGCTTGAGCAAGCAATAAACCTTTTTCTCCACCCACTTCATCCTTGGTAGTGTTTTTAGCTCCACACTCGCCAAGAGGCGAACCCAGTGAGTTTGGTTACACTATGAGCTGCAGAGGATCCATCAATGTAAAAGCGATGCCTTCAGATGTGTTCCCCTATTCTCCAAGGAGTTCATCCAGGAGGATACACGCTATGTAAGGATGTAAGGGGCAGAGGACACTTCAATGATAACCTCCCCCTCATCTCTACAAAGAGGTTCTGTAAAAATCATTAGCAGTTCTGCCCTATCTGATTCTCTGCATCAGCTTCTCTCCAAATGGAAAAGTGACCCTGTGCTCTTTTATTTCCTCTCCCTGAATGTTTTGCATCTATTAAACCAAAGCAAGGAAGCACAAACTCAAAGATGGAAGGTCCAAAGTCGGAAAGGGCAGGTGAGCTGATCAATGGGAGCATCTTCACATCCAGCACAGAAATTCTTCTTTCCTAACAAATTCCACTGTTCAACTTGTTTCAAACTCCAGAATGAGTAACTGCATACGTTAAAAAGTGCATTTATATCCAGAGGGGAGTGTTTGTATATATGTTTTAGTTAATAAATAAAAAAGTATCCTGACCTCTGAGAGTCACTCAATAAGTCACGTCTATTATTTACATTTATCATCATTATCCTTAACTTTTCCACATATCCTTTATTAGGGAACAGTTTGTTCTGCTACACTATTGCTGCTATGAGTCTTTCTTTCACGACAAAACAGACTCCTGAGACGTTTTTATTCATATTTTCTCAATTACTATTAAAAAGTTAATTTTAAATTTCTCAGTATTTGAGGTTTTATTTTTTGTGTATATAAGTTGACTCAGTATTAATTATAAATTTTATTGTCTTATAATCACAAAATTGACCTATAAATTTTCCTTCTTTCCATTTATTTGCATTTTTATCAGGCCAAGTAAATTATAATTTTAAAATAAGTTTTCAAGGTAAACTTGACTGTTAATATTTAAGGTGTAGCATCACTTATGTTTTTAAAATAAATTTTAGTGTTCACATATTCTAGATTCATACTTATTTTTGGTCATTTTGCTCATGAAAATGAATAAAATCTTATTATATTTCTATTGAATCATTTTAAAATATGAGTCTACCATGTCGAGACTCATGAAAGAAAGCCAAACAAATATTCAGGGGAAAAATAATATCATTTAAATATTTTCATTATTAGAAAAGAAAGTGAAAAGATAAACTGTTTGAATATTTCAGATTTCAGGAAAACAAAACAAAAATGTTAAAGAATCTAGGAGAAAGAAAACAATGCAAATATAATCAATTCAAAAGTAAACTTAAGAGCAAATAAAAATATTCAAAATAAATTAGATAAATTTTGGAAACTTTTAAAAAGCAAATAGTAAGTGAAAGTATATATGAGAAATCATGAAATATGTGGAAAAATTAAAATATCACTGATACCACCAAATTCAGTGATAATCAATAAATTAGAAGTTAAAAATGAAATGGTAAAAATGATGTAATGAGAAATAGACAACCAAGGTTTGAGCTGGACTTCCGTCCTGGAGAGGTCTGGTCTATGTCTCGTTCACCCTGTTTACGCTCCAGCCCCTCAGTGGTCCGAGTGAAAAGCCTGCACTGTTCACCAGGTCTCATCCTCCACGGTGAGCCCTGGACTCTGATTTTTGTCCCTCCAGCCCTGAGAAGTTGCTGAAAGCTCTTTTCAGTGTCTCAGCCTCTTAGCTACCACTTTAGGTTTTGTAATTAGCAATCCTCTTAAAGAGAAATGTGGCCCCAAATGTTGTGCTCAACCTCCTTTGGCTCCTCTAGATCTTGTCTCTGCAAATTTTCATTGCCTGGGTAGCTCTCTGATGGCTTCAACCATCTGTTTTGTTTTATTTAGCTTGTACTCCATGGGAGGGTTGGTCCAAACCTCTGGTCAAGCATAAATAGAACTCAATTTAATCATCTTTGAAGATAAACAGATCTTTCAGGGTCCACTCTTTATATAAAATGCTTGCTTTGGTGCGTTCTCTTTGACTCATCTTGTTTATCTGAGCACTATTTATATAGTGAGGGAACTCTTCTCTTAAAGTGAGTGGAGGTCATGGTATTTGTTTGCATTCACTGTAGAGTCTTTTAGCTTCCCGAGCAGGTTGGGAATGATGCATGGCCTTGAGTAGTTGTAGGTGAAGGATTCTTTCTCCCCTGCCTGTCAACCTCTAATTTTGTTGAAGCTCCAAACCCATGCATCAGCTTCGCTGAGTGAAGGACATATACTGTGCTCTGAAGGCTGAGTTTGAGCCTGTGCTGCTTCTCCTCAGTGAGGTGATTTTTGTCAGCAGTTCCCCCATTCACTCTTTTTGTTTAGTGTGTTCAAACTTTCTTCCAGTTGATTGTTTCTTTCCTCCAGCTGGGCCCCAACCAAGGCAATGATTTCTGTGACATTATTTACCACACCTCTTCTGCCTTCTTAGCGAAGTGCTAGTAATCTTTCAGAGATAATGGTTAAGTGCTTTGTTGCTAAGCCAGATTCCAGGATTCAAATCCCAATTCCAAAGCCCAATGGCATGTGCCATTGAAAGAGTGATTTAACCTGAGTTACAGTTTTGTTATGTGCAAAATAGGCATAATAATTGTACCTACCTCATGGGTTATTGTGAAGACTAAATGAGAGAAGAAGAACTTAATAAATATTGGCTATTAGTAGTTGTTACTATCTTGAGGGAGTAAGTGCTTCCCTTTTTTCCTACGGGTGTATAAACCCCTTAACGTCTTTTTCAGCATATTGGGGAATGTCAGCCACTGCTTTAGAATTTCCTCCTGAGAAGGATACATTATCCTGTGCATTTTCGCTAGCAAAAAAAATCCTGTATAATCTAAATCTTATCGTGAAGAAACAATCAGATAAACCCCAGTTGAGGATCATTCTAAAAAACGGTGAGCCTATATTCTTCAAAAACATCAATGTAGTAAAAAACAATGGCAGGCTGAAAATATACCAGGTTAAAGGAAACTAAAGAGACATGAAAACTAAATGCAATGCATAATGCTGGATTGGATGCTGAATTAGGGAAAAAATCTGTATAAGACATTATTCGGCCAATTTTTAAAATCT
>NW_025798741.1:0-6091 GCF_021613505.1 Equus quagga
AGATTTTAAAAATTGGCCGAATAATGTCTTATACAGATTTTTTCCCTAATTCAGCATCCAATCCAGCATTATGCATTGCATTTAGTTTTCATGTCTCTTTAGTTTCCTTTAACCTGGTATATTTTCAGCCTGCCATTGTTTTTTACTACATTGATGTTTTTGAAGAATATAGGCTCACCGTTTTTTAGAATGATCCTCAACTGGGGTTTATCTGATTGTTTCTTCACGATAAGATTTAGATTATACAGGATTTTTTTTGCTAGCGAAAATGCACAGGATAATGTATCCTTCTCAGGAGGAAATTCTAAAGCAGTGGCTGACATTCCCCAATATGCTGAAAAAGACGTTAAGGGGTTTATACACCCGTAGGAAAAAAGGGAAGCACTTACTCCCTCAAGATAGTAACAACTACTAATAGCCAATATTTATTAAGTTCTTCTTCTCTCATTTAGTCTTCACAATAACCCATGAGGTAGGTACAATTATTATGCCTATTTTGCACATAACAAAACTGTAACTCAGGTTAAATCACTCTTTCAATGGCACATGCCATTGGGCTTTGGAATTGGGATTTGAATCCTGGAATCTGGCTTAGCAACAAAGCACTTAACCATTATCTCTGAAAGATTACTAGCACTTCGCTAAGAAGGCAGAAGAGGTGTGGTAAATAATGTCACAGAAATCATTGCCTTGGTTGGGGCCCAGCTGGAGGAAAGAAACAATCAACTGGAAGAAAGTTTGAACACACTAAACAAAAAGAGTGAATGGGGGAACTGCTGACAAAAATCACCTCACTGAGGAGAAGCAGCACAGGCTCAAACTCAGCCTTCAGAGCACAGTATATGTCCTTCACTCAGCGAAGCTGATGCATGGGTTTGGAGCTTCAACAAAATTAGAGGTTGACAGGCAGGGGAGAAAGAATCCTTCACCTACAACTACTCAAGGCCATGCATCATTCCCAACCTGCTCGGGAAGCTAAAAGACTCTACAGTGAATGCAAACAAATACCATGACCTCCACTCACTTTAAGAGAAGAGTTCCCTCACTATATAAATAGTGCTCAGATAAACAAGATGAGTCAAAGAGAACGCACCAAAGCAAGCATTTTATATAAAGAGTGGACCCTGAAAGATCTGTTTATCTTCAAAGATGATTAAATTGAGTTCTATTTATGCTTGACCAGAGGTTTGGACCAACCCTCCCATGGAGTACAAGCTAAATAAAACAAAACAGATGGTTGAAGCCATCAGAGAGCTACCCAGGCAATGAAAATTTGCAGAGACAAGATCTAGAGGAGCCAAAGGAGGTTGAGCACAACATTTGGGGCCACATTTCTCTTTAAGAGGATTGCTAATTACAAAACCTAAAGTGGTAGCTAAGAGGCTGAGACACTGAAAAGAGCTTTCAGCAACTTCTCAGGGCTGGAGGGACAAAAATCAGAGTCCAGGGCTCACCGTGGAGGATGAGACCTGGTGAACAGTGCAGGCTTTTCACTCGGACCACTGAGGGGCTGGAGCGTAAACAGGGTGAACGAGACATAGACCAGACCTCTCCAGGACGGAAGTCCAGCTCAAACCTTGGTTGTCTATTTCTCATTACATCATTTTTACCATTTCATTTTTAACTTCTAATTTATTGATTATCACTGAATTTGGTGGTATCAGTGATATTTTAATTTTTCCACATATTTCATGATTTCTCATATATACTTTCACTTACTATTTGCTTTTTAAAAGTTTCCAAAATTTATCTAATTTATTTTGAATATTTTTATTTGCTCTTAAGTTTACTTTTGAATTGATTATATTTGCATTGTTTTCTTTCTCCTAGATTCTTTAACATTTTTGTTTTGTTTTCCTGAAATCTGAAATATTCAAACAGTTTATCTTTTCACTTTCTTTTCTAATAATGAAAATATTTAAATGATATTATTTTTCCCCTGAATATTTGTTTGGCTTTCTTTCATGAGTCTCGACATGGTAGACTCATATTTTAAAATGATTCAATAGAAATATAATAAGATTTTATTCATTTTCATGAGCAAAATGACCAAAAATAAGTATGAATCTAGAATATGTGAACACTAAAATTTATTTTAAAAACATAAGTGATGCTACACCTTAAATATTAACAGTCAAGTTTACCTTGAAAACTTATTTTAAAATTATAATTTACTTGGCCTGATAAAAATGCAAATAAATGGAAAGAAGGAAAATTTATAGGTCAATTTTGTGATTATAAGACAATAAAATTTATAATTAATACTGAGTCAACTTATATACACAAAAAATAAAACCTCAAATACTGAGAAATTTAAAATTAACTTTTTAATAGTAATTGAGAAAATATGAATAAAAACGTCTCAGGAGTCTGTTTTGTCGTGAAAGAAAGACTCATAGCAGCAATAGTGTAGCAGAACAAACTGTTCCCTAATAAAGGATATGTGGAAAAGTTAAGGATAATGATGATAAATGTAAATAATAGACGTGACTTATTGAGTGACTCTCAGAGGTCAGGATACTTTTTTATTTATTAACTAAAACATATATACAAACACTCCCCTCTGGATATAAATGCACTTTTTAACGTATGCAGTTACTCATTCTGGAGTTTGAAACAAGTTGAACAGTGGAATTTGTTAGGAAAGAAGAATTTCTGTGCTGGATGTGAAGATGCTCCCATTGATCAGCTCACCTGCCCTTTCCGACTTTGGACCTTCCATCTTTGAGTTTGTGCTTCCTTGCTTTGGTTTAATAGATGCAAAACATTCAGGGAGAGGAAATAAAAGAGCACAGGGTCACTTTTCCATTTGGAGAGAAGCTGATGCAGAGAATCAGATAGGGCAGAACTGCTAATGATTTTTACAGAACCTCTTTGTAGAGATGAGGGGGAGGTTATCATTGAAGTGTCCTCTGCCCCTTACATCCTTACATAGCGTGTATCCTCCTGGATGAACTCCTTGGAGAATAGGGGAACACATCTGAAGGCATCGCTTTTACATTGATGGATCCTCTGCAGCTCATAGTGTAACCAAACTCACTGGGTTCGCCTCTTGGCGAGTGTGGAGCTAAAAACACTACCAAGGATGAAGTGGGTGGAGAAAAAGGTTTATTGCTTGCTCAAGCAATGGAGAACACTGGGGATAGCTCCCCAAACAGTGTCTCTCCGAGCTTAGTGCTGGTGGAGACTTTGTACATCAGAGTGCACAGGATATGTTACAACTGTGTAACAACTGGGCTCAATCAGGGCACAGGTACAGATCATTACATAATGAGTTCAAGGCACCATTTACATAACTAAGTCAGGGTACCATGACATAGCAAGTTCAATGGAACATGCCATTACATACTGAATTCAAGGAACATGTCATTACATAATGGGTCCATGGTAACTTTTGGTCACTTAGAGCTGGAGTAATTTGTAGGAGTCTTGCAGCAATTGTGTAAGTTTCATTGTAGGATGGCAATGTCTGCAAAAATGGGGACATCAACCTCTGAAAAACTGCTCATTTATTTTTCTCCTTGTCTGGAAAACATTTGACAGACCACGTTAATTACGGATCAAATTCTCAGTAACCCTTTCCTTGCCTGGTTTCTGGTCACAATAGGAGGCATAGAAAGGTCTTGGGAGTCCAGACAGTGGGACTGAATTGGAAATGGTTTGGGGCTAGAAGTCATAGGGCCCATCTGTTCCTGAAACATTAAAAGATCCAATTCACCTGGTCTTCCCCTAAGATACCTACTTTATACTTTCTGATTATCTATATAAATAGCTTTGAAAATAGTCCTGCTTACTTGCTGGTTCCTCTGGAAATCTTAAAGGAGCTCTATACCTGGAGCAATCTGAGCTCAGGAGAGTTCCCACTCACACTCCTGTAATTTCATCAGGTTCCCTGGCTTAGGACTTCAGGATCCCTTAAGACCCCTCACTGGGTTAATTGGAATGAATTCTGGACATTTCAAGGATTGAGGCAAACAAACTCCTTCCCAGAGCAGCATGGTGTTTGCCCTATGAATGAAACTCCTGGGGAAAGAGAGAAAAACGTAGTCCCATAACCCTAGCTGGAGAGGAAAATGAGAGAATCACTGAGATGCTCCAGAACATTCTTTCCTGTGCTCTAGGCTCTTGTTGCCTCTAAGTCTGTTTTTCAGGTACTTACCTTATTTATTCTGTATGCATAGTATGGTCTTAGTTTAGTCAGCTTGGATCTGAAGGTTCAAAATTATTTCCTTACCTTGGGCAGCAAAGTGGAATCATGGCCCTTAAAAAGTGGACCCGAGTCCCTGGACACTGTCCTTCATCAGCTCTGAGATCCAGGCTTCAACACAGAAAAGCACAGAACTACAGAACAAGAAGAGGTATTAGAGAGGACTTATTTTAGAATTTTTCAGTTTACAGTTCCCCAAATAAGAATAAACAACATGAAGCATTCTGTAGATTCTAAGGCACTGTGGAGTGACAAGATGCACCATTGTTTTCTGTGTCACCAATAAAGAAAAAACACTGCCAACTGAATTATGACATAATACTTTCTTATTGTTTTGACCTTTTATTTCACATTATTAATAGATCTCTTTTAGACTTATTTAGACCTACTTTTAATCATACATTTTAAAATGAGATATGACTCTCATACTCATGTAAAAAGGAAAATAAAATGGTTAAGGCATTGCTAAACTTTTCGTGTTCAGAATCCTATTCTTTTTGTGGTGAGGAATATTGACCCTGAGCTAACATCTGCTGTCAATCTTCCTCCTTTTGCTTGAGGAAGATTACCCCTGAGCTAATATCTGTGCCAATCTTCTTCCATTTTGTGTATGGGATGCTGCCACAGCATGGCTTGATGAGTGGTGTGTAGGTCTACGCCCAGGATCTGAACCCGTGAACCCTGGGCAGCTGAAGAAGAATGTGTGAACTTAACCACCAGGCCAGACCCCAGAATCCTATTCTTCTGAATCATTTTTCCATTCAGTATTGTCTGTGCCTATGTTTTTCCACCCAGTATTGTTTTCCTTGCCACCAAGAGTATTAGTACCACAGCAATTCTTAAGTATGCTCCACTATTGTGTCTGAGATTGTTACTGAGCAAGAGCTTGTTGCCTGATGTGCATAGAAGCCAATACAATGGCACTGGCTTTTGAGAGAAGAAAGAGCTTTATTGCAACGTCAACCAGCAAGGAGATAGGAGGCAAGGCTCAAATCTGTCTCCCTGAGCTGAAGCTGGGACAGACTTTAAAGGAGTTGGGAGTAGGAGTAATTATGCATAACACTAGCTTGTTGGAATCTGATTGGAGGGTGGGAGTGTAACACTCTTATAAGTCCAGTGTGCTACAAATCAAGGGACCCTTCGCTTCTTATTAGGTTCCCCTCACCACTTTCTTCTCACACTGAGTTCCATAGTCAGGGAACTTCTGGTTCCCTGTGGCTTGAGGTCATCTGAGGGCAAGGTTTCCATCTTCTGAGCACATTCCAGCTGCATGTTTTGCAGTTCTTGGTCATTGCCCCTGCAAGATGACCTTGACATGTCGTTATTGATACAATAGGGCCAGTACAAATTGGTTTACGATGGTTCCAGGATTTTCTTCCAAGCTGTTGAAACCTATCCTATGTGCCTGTGTATTGGCACGAGCATGACTACTCACCACTAGCACCTGTTCAACAGCAATTATAAGGTACTTCTGGATTTCAAATACGAAAATATAAAAATATTGCACCTATTAAAATCAGTGAAAACAGAAGGATTCACAGTATAGTCTTCTTTTCACGATAATACAATCACTCCTGAATCATTTCTGAGTAGCTGGTAAATTGTGTGTTCCTTGCCTGTGGTGTTTAGATTCAAGCTGAGAAGTGCCATAATCATAGTCTCTTGACTAGCTCTGTGAGTCTTGTATGGACAGTAGTAGTATTGTGGGTATCTGCACAGCACACAACAGAAAGATGTCTTGTTAATTTAATCATACTTGTTAGAATTTTGCACTTCAGCTGGTATTTATATTTTACAGTTTTAACTTTAACTTATAGGACGTAAAGTTGGCTGCTGTGTTTTTGTTGGGGAAGATGTTGCTACTGTTGTTGGGAAAAATGAATT
>NW_025798742.1:0-6089 GCF_021613505.1 Equus quagga
AATTCATTTTTCCCAACAACAGTAGCAACATCTTCCCCAACAAAAACACAGCAGCCAACATTACGTCCTATAAGTTAAAGTTAAAACTGTAAAATATAAATACCAGCTGAAGTGCAAAATTCTAACAAGTATGATTAAATTAACAAGACATCTTTCTGTTGTGTGCTGTGCAGATACCCACAATACTACTACTGTCCATACAAGACTCACAGAGCTAGTCAAGAGACTATGATTATGGCACTTCTCAGCTTGAATCTAAACACCACAGGCAAGGAACACACAATTTACCAGCTACTCAGAAATGATTCAGGAGTGATTGTATTATCGTGAAAAGAAGACTATATTGTGAATCCTTCTGTTTTCACTGATTTTAATAGGTGCAATATTTTTATATTTTCGTATCTGAAATCCAGAAGTACCTTATAATTGCTGTTGAACAGGTGCTAGTGGTGAGTAGTCATGCTCGTGCCAATACACAGGCACATAGGATAGGTTTCAACAGCTTGGAAGAAAATCCTGGAACCATCGTAAACCAATTTGTACTGGCCCTATTGTATCAATAACGACATGTCAAGGTCATCTTGCAGGGGCAATGACCAAGAACTGCAAAACATGCAGCTGGAATGTGCTCAGAAGATGGAAACCTTGCCCTCAGATGACCTCAAGCCACAGGGAACCAAAAGTTCCCTGACGATGGAACTCAGTGTGAGAAGAAAGTGGTGAGGGGAACCTAATAAGAAGCGAAGGGCCCCTTGATTTGTAGCACACTGGACTTATAAGAGTGTTACACTCCCACCCTCCAATCAGATTCCAACAAGCTAGTGTTATGCATAATTACTCCTATTCCCAACTCCTTAAAAGTCTGTCCCAGCTTCAGCTCAGGGAGACAGATTTGAGCCTTGCCTCCTATCTCCTTGCTGGTTGACATTGCAATAAAGCTCTTTCTTCTCTCAAAAGCCAGTGCCATTGTATTAGCTTCTATGCATATCAGGCAACAAGCTCTTGCTCAGTAACAATCTCAGACACAATAGTGGAGCATACTTAAGAATTGCTGTGGTACTAATACTCTTGGCAGCAAGGAAAACAATACTGGGTGGAAAAACATAGGCACAGACAATACTGAATGGAAAAATGATTCAGAAGAATAGGATTCTGGGGGCTGGCCTGGTGGTTAAGTTCACACACTCTTCTTCAGCTGCCCAGGGTTCATGGGTTCAGATCCCGGGCGTAGACCTACACACCACTCATCATGCCATGCTGTGGCAGCATCCCATACACAAAATGGAAGAAGATTGGCACAGATATTAGCTCAGGGGCAATCTTCCTCAAGCAAAAGGAGGAAGATTGACAGCAGATGTTAGCTCAGGGTCAATCTTCCTCACCACAAAAAGAATAGGATTCTGAACACGAAAAGTTTAGCAATGCCTTAACCATTTTATTTTCCTTTTTACATGAGTACGAGAGTCATATCTCATTTTAAAATGTATGATTAAAAGTAGGTCTAAATAAGTCTAAAAGGGATCTATTAATAATGTGAAATAAAAGGTCAAAACAATAAGAAAGTATTATGTCATAATTCAGTTGGTAGTGTTTTTTCTTTATTGGTGACACAGAAAACAATGGTGCATCTTGTCACTCCACAGTGCCTTAGAATCTACAGAATGCTTCATGTTGTTTATTCTTATTTGGGGAACTGTAAAATTAAAAATTCTAAAATAAGTCCTCTCTAATACCTCTTCTTGTTCTGTAGTTCTGTGCTTTTCTGTGTTGAAGCCTGGATCTCAGAGCTGATGAAGGACAGTGTCCAGGGACTCAGGTCCACTTTTTAAGGGCCATGATTCCACTTTGCTGCCCAAGGTAAGGAAATAATTTTGAACCTTCAGATCCAAGCTGACTAAACTAAGACCATACTATGCATACAGAATAAATAAGGTAAGTACCTGAAAAACAGACTTAGAGGCAACAAGAGCCTAGAGCACAGGAAAGAATGTTCTGGAGCATCTCAGTGATTCTCTCATTTTCCTCTCCAGCTAGGGTTATGGGACTACGTTTTTCTCTCTTTCCCCAGGAGTTTCATTCATAGGGCAAACACCATGCTGCTCTGGGAAGGAGTTTGTTTGCCTCAATCCTTGAAATGTCCAGAATTCATTCCAATTAACCCAGTGAGGGGTCTTAAGGGATCCTGAAGTCCTAAGCCAGGGAACCTGATGAAATTACAGGAGTGTGAGTGGGAACTCTCCTGAGCTCAGATTGCTCCAGGTATAGAGCTCCTTTAAGATTTCCAGAGGAACCAGCAAGTAAGCAGGACTATTTTCAAAGCTATTTATATAGATAATCAGAAAGTATAAAGTAGGTATCTTAGGGGAAGACCAGGTGAATTGGATCTTTTAATGTTTCAGGAACAGATGGGCCCTATGACTTCTAGCCCCAAACCATTTCCAATTCAGTCCCACTGTCTGGACTCCCAAGACCTTTCTATGCCTCCTATTGTGACCAGAAACCAGGCAAGGAAAGGGTTACTGAGAATTTGATCCGTAATTAACGTGGTCTGTCAAATGTTTTCCAGACAAGGAGAAAAATAAATGAGCAGTTTTTCAGAGGTTGATGTCCCCATTTTTGCAGACATTGCCATCCTACAATGAAACTTACACAATTGCTGCAAGACTCCTACAAATTACTCCAGCTCTAAGTGACCAAAAGTTACCATGGACCCATTATGTAATGACATGTTCCTTGAATTCAGTATGTAATGGCATGTTCCATTGAACTTGCTATGTCATGGTACCCTGACTTAGTTATGTAAATGGTGCCTTGAACTCATTATGTAATGATCTGTACCTGTGCCCTGATTGAGCCCAGTTGTTACACAGTTGTAACATATCCTGTGCACTCTGATGTACAAAGTCTCCACCAGCACTAAGCTCGGAGAGACACTGTTTGGGGAGCTATCCCCAGTGTTCTCCATTGCTTGAGCAAGCAATAAACCTTTTTCTCCACCCACTTCATCCTTGGTAGTGTTTTTAGCTCCACACTCGCCAAGAGGCGAACCCAGTGAGTTTGGTTACACTATGAGCTGCAGAGGATCCATCAATGTAAAAGCGATGCCTTCAGATGTGTTCCCCTATTCTCCAAGGAGCTCATCCAGGAGGATACACGCTATGTAAGGATGTAAGGGGCAGAGGACACTTCAATGATAACCTCCCCCTCATCTCCACAAAGAGGTTCTGTAAAAATCATTAGCAGTTCTGCCCTATCTGATTCTCTGCATCAGCTTCTCTCCAAATGGAAAAGTGACCCTGTGCTCTTTTATTTCCTCTCCCTGAATGTTTTGCATCTATTAAACCAAAGCAAGGAAGCACAAACTCAAAGATGGAAGGTCCAAAGTCGGAAAGGGCAGGTGAGCTGATCAATGGGAGCGTCTTCACATCCAGCACAGAAATTCTTCTTTCCTAACAAATTCCACTGTTCAACTTGTTTCAAACTCCAGAATGAGTAACTGCATACGTTAAAAAGTGCATTTATATCCAGAGGGGAGTGTTTGTATATATGTTTTAGTTAATAAATAAAAAAGTATCCTGACCTCTGAGAGTCACTCAATAAATCACGTCTATTATTTACATTTATCATCATTATCCTTAACTTTTCCACATATCCTTTATTAGGGAACAGTTTGTTCTGCTACACTATTGCTGCTATGAGTCTTTCTTTCACGACAAAACAGACTCCTGAGACTTTTTTATTCATATTTTCTCAATTACTATTAAAAAGTTAATTTTAAATTTCTCAGTATTTGAGGTTTTATTTTTTGTGTATATAAGGTGACTCAGTATTAATTATAAATTTTATTGTCTTATAATCACAAAATTGACCTATAAATTTTCCTTCTTT
The DNA here is from genome assembly GCF_021613505.1 of Equus quagga. Classification (NCBI taxonomy): domain Eukaryota; kingdom Metazoa; phylum Chordata; class Mammalia; order Perissodactyla; family Equidae; genus Equus; species Equus quagga. The sequence continues at coordinate 3,889 of NW_025798742.1, forward strand.
CCATTTATTTGCATTTTTATCAGGCCAAGTAAATTATAATTTTAAAATAAGTTTTCAAGGTAAACTTGACTGTTAATATTTAAGGTGTAGCATCACTTATGTTTTTAAAATAAATTTTAGTGTTCACATATTCTAGATTCATACTTATTTTTGGTCATTTTGCTCATGAAAATGAATAAAATCTTATTATATTTCTATTGAATCATTTTAAAATATGAGTCTACCATGTCGAGACTCATGAAAGAAAGCCAAACAAATATTCAGGGGAAAAATAATATCATTTAAATATTTTCATTATTAGAAAAGAAAGTGAAAAGATAAACTGTTTGAATATTTCAGATTTCAGGAAAACAAAACAAAAATGTTAAAGAATCTAGGAGAAAGAAAACAATGCAAATATAATCAATTCAAAAGTAAACTTAAGAGCAAATAAAAATATTCAAAATAAATTAGATAAATTTTGGAAACTTTTAAAAAGCAAATAGTAAGTGAAAGTACATATGAGAAATCATGAAATATGTGGAAAAATTAAAATATCACTGACAACACCAAATTCAGTGATAATCAATAAATTAGAAGTTAAAAATGAAATGGTAAAAATGGCGTAATGAGAAATAGACAATCAAGGTTTGAGCTGGACTTCCGTCCTGGAGAGGTCTGGTCTATGTCTCGTTCACCCTGTTTACGCTACAGCCCCTCAGTGGTCCGAGTGAAAAGCCTGCACTGTTCACCAGGTCTCATCCTCCACGGTGAGCCCTGGACTCTGATTTTTGTCCCTCCAGCCCTGAGAAGTTGCTGAAAGCTCTTTTCAGTGTCTCAGCCTCTTAGCTGCCACTTTAGGTTTTGTAATTAGCAATCCTCTTAAAGAGAAATGTGGCCCCAAATGTTGAGCTCAACCTCCTTTGGCTCCTCTAGATCTTGTCTCTGCAAATTTTCATTGCCTGGGTAGCTCTCTGATGGCTTCAACCATCTGTTTTATTTTCTTTAGCTTGTACTCCATGGGAGGGTTGGTCCAAACCTCTGGTCAACCATAAATAGAACTCAATTTAATCATCTTTGAAGATAAACAGATCTTTCAGGGTCCACTCTTTATATAAAATGCTTGCTTTGGTGCATTCTCTTTGACTCATCTTGTTTATCTAAGCACTATTTATATAGTGAGGGAATTCTTCTCTTAAAGTGAGTGGAGGTCATGGTATTTGTTTGCCTTCACTGTAGAGTCTTTTAGCTTCCCGAGCAGGTTGGGAATGATGCATGGCCTTGAGTAGTTGTAGGTGAAGGATTCTTTCTCCCCCGCCTGTCAACCTCTAATTTTGTTGAAGCTCCAAACCCATGCATCAGCTTCGCTGAGTGAAGGACATATACTGTGCTCTGAAGGCTGAGTTTGAGCCTGTGATGCTTCTCCTCGGTGAGGTGATTTTTGTCAGCAGTTCCCCCATTCACTCTTTTTGTTTAGTGTGTTCAAACTCTCTTCCAGTTGATTGTTTCTTTCCTCCAGCTGGGTCCTAACCAAGGCAATGATTTCTGTGACATTTACCACACCTCTTCTGCCTTCTTAGCGAAGTGCTAGTAATCTTTCAGAGAGAATGGTTAAGTGCTTTGTTGCTAAGCCAGATTCCAGGATTCAAATCCCAATTCCAAAGCCCAATGGCATGTGCCATTGAAAGAGTGATTTAACCTGAGTTACAGTTTTGTTATGTGCAAAATAGGCATAATAATTGTACCTACCTCATGGGTTATTGTGAAGACTAAATGAGAGAAGAAGAACTTAATAAATATTGGCTATTAGTAGTTGTTACTATCTTGAGGGAGTAAGTGCTTCCCTTTTTTCCTACGGGTGTACAAACCCCTTAACGTCTTTTTCAGCATATTGGGGAATGTCAGCCACTGCTTTAGAATTTCCTCCTGAGAAGGATACATTAGCCTGTGCATTTTCACTAGCAAAAAAAAATCCTGTATAGCCTAAATCTTATCGTGAAGAAACAATCAGATAAACCCCAATTGAGAATCATTCTAAAAAACGGTGAGCCTATATTCTTCAAAAACATCAATGTAGTAAAAAACAATGGCAGGCTGAAAATATACCAGGTTAAAGGAAACTAAAGAGACATGAAAACTAAATGCAATGCATAATCCTGGATTGGATGCTGAATGAGGGAAAAAATCTGTATAAGACATTATTCGGCCAATTTTTAAAATCT
>NW_025798743.1:0-6089 GCF_021613505.1 Equus quagga
AGATTTTAAAAATTGGCCGAATAATGTCTTATACAGATTTTTTCCCTCATTCAGCATCCAATCCAGGATTATGCATTGCATTTAGTTTTCATGTCTCTTTAGTTTCCTTTAACCTGGTATATTTTCAGCCTGCCATTGTTTTTTACTACATTGATGTTTTTGAAGAATATAGGCTCACCGTTTTTTAGAATGATTCTCAATTGGGGTTTATCTGATTGTTTCTTCACGATAAGATTTAGGCTATACAGGATTTTTTTTTGCTAGTGAAAATGCACAGGCTAATGTATCCTTCTCAGGAGGAAATTCTAAAGCAGTGGCTGACATTCCCCAATATGCTGAAAAAGACGTTAAGGGGTTTGTACACCCGTAGGAAAAAAGGGAAGCACTTACTCCCTCAAGATAGTAACAACTACTAATAGCCAATATTTATTAAGTTCTTCTTCTCTCATTTAGTCTTCACAATAACCCATGAGGTAGGTACAATTATTATGCCTATTTTGCACATAACAAAACTGTAACTCAGGTTAAATCACTCTTTCAATGGCACATGCCATTGGGCTTTGGAATTGGGATTTGAATCCTGGAATCTGGCTTAGCAACAAAGCACTTAACCATTCTCTCTGAAAGATTACTAGCACTTCGCTAAGAAGGCAGAAGAGGTGTGGTAAATGTCACAGAAATCATTGCCTTGGTTAGGACCCAGCTGGAGGAAAGAAACAATCAACTGGAAGAGAGTTTGAACACACTAAACAAAAAGAGTGAATGGGGGAACTGCTGACAAAAATCACCTCACCGAGGAGAAGCATCACAGGCTCAAACTCAGCCTTCAGAGCACAGTATATGTCCTTCACTCAGCGAAGCTGATGCATGGGTTTGGAGCTTCAACAAAATTAGAGGTTGACAGGCGGGGGAGAAAGAATCCTTCACCTACAACTACTCAAGGCCATGCATCATTCCCAACCTGCTCGGGAAGCTAAAAGACTCTACAGTGAAGGCAAACAAATACCATGACCTCCACTCACTTTAAGAGAAGAATTCCCTCACTATATAAATAGTGCTTAGATAAACAAGATGAGTCAAAGAGAATGCACCAAAGCAAGCATTTTATATAAAGAGTGGACCCTGAAAGATCTGTTTATCTTCAAAGATGATTAAATTGAGTTCTATTTATGGTTGACCAGAGGTTTGGACCAACCCTCCCATGGAGTACAAGCTAAAGAAAATAAAACAGATGGTTGAAGCCATCAGAGAGCTACCCAGGCAATGAAAATTTGCAGAGACAAGATCTAGAGGAGCCAAAGGAGGTTGAGCTCAACATTTGGGGCCACATTTCTCTTTAAGAGGATTGCTAATTACAAAACCTAAAGTGGCAGCTAAGAGGCTGAGACACTGAAAAGAGCTTTCAGCAACTTCTCAGGGCTGGAGGGACAAAAATCAGAGTCCAGGGCTCACCGTGGAGGATGAGACCTGGTGAACAGTGCAGGCTTTTCACTCGGACCACTGAGGGGCTGTAGCGTAAACAGGGTGAACGAGACATAGACCAGACCTCTCCAGGACGGAAGTCCAGCTCAAACCTTGATTGTCTATTTCTCATTACGCCATTTTTACCATTTCATTTTTAACTTCTAATTTATTGATTATCACTGAATTTGGTGTTGTCAGTGATATTTTAATTTTTCCACATATTTCATGATTTCTCATATGTACTTTCACTTACTATTTGCTTTTTAAAAGTTTCCAAAATTTATCTAATTTATTTTGAATATTTTTATTTGCTCTTAAGTTTACTTTTGAATTGATTATATTTGCATTGTTTTCTTTCTCCTAGATTCTTTAACATTTTTGTTTTGTTTTCCTGAAATCTGAAATATTCAAACAGTTTATCTTTTCACTTTCTTTTCTAATAATGAAAATATTTAAATGATATTATTTTTCCCCTGAATATTTGTTTGGCTTTCTTTCATGAGTCTCGACATGGTAGACTCATATTTTAAAATGATTCAATAGAAATATAATAAGATTTTATTCATTTTCATGAGCAAAATGACCAAAAATAAGTATGAATCTAGAATATGTGAACACTAAAATTTATTTTAAAAACATAAGTGATGCTACACCTTAAATATTAACAGTCAAGTTTACCTTGAAAACTTATTTTAAAATTATAATTTACTTGGCCTGATAAAAATGCAAATAAATGGAAAGAAGGAAAATTTATAGGTCAATTTTGTGATTATAAGACAATAAAATTTATAATTAATACTGAGTCACCTTATATACACAAAAAATAAAACCTCAAATACTGAGAAATTTAAAATTAACTTTTTAATAGTAATTGAGAAAATATGAATAAAAAAGTCTCAGGAGTCTGTTTTGTCGTGAAAGAAAGACTCATAGCAGCAATAGTGTAGCAGAACAAACTGTTCCCTAATAAAGGATATGTGGAAAAGTTAAGGATAATGATGATAAATGTAAATAATAGACGTGATTTATTGAGTGACTCTCAGAGGTCAGGATACTTTTTTATTTATTAACTAAAACATATATACAAACACTCCCCTCTGGATATAAATGCACTTTTTAACGTATGCAGTTACTCATTCTGGAGTTTGAAACAAGTTGAACAGTGGAATTTGTTAGGAAAGAAGAATTTCTGTGCTGGATGTGAAGACGCTCCCATTGATCAGCTCACCTGCCCTTTCCGACTTTGGACCTTCCATCTTTGAGTTTGTGCTTCCTTGCTTTGGTTTAATAGATGCAAAACATTCAGGGAGAGGAAATAAAAGAGCACAGGGTCACTTTTCCATTTGGAGAGAAGCTGATGCAGAGAATCAGATAGGGCAGAACTGCTAATGATTTTTACAGAACCTCTTTGTGGAGATGAGGGGGAGGTTATCATTGAAGTGTCCTCTGCCCCTTACATCCTTACATAGCGTGTATCCTCCTGGATGAGCTCCTTGGAGAATAGGGGAACACATCTGAAGGCATCGCTTTTACATTGATGGATCCTCTGCAGCTCATAGTGTAACCAAACTCACTGGGTTCGCCTCTTGGCGAGTGTGGAGCTAAAAACACTACCAAGGATGAAGTGGGTGGAGAAAAAGGTTTATTGCTTGCTCAAGCAATGGAGAACACTGGGGATAGCTCCCCAAACAGTGTCTCTCCGAGCTTAGTGCTGGTGGAGACTTTGTACATCAGAGTGCACAGGATATGTTACAACTGTGTAACAACTGGGCTCAATCAGGGCACAGGTACAGATCATTACATAATGAGTTCAAGGCACCATTTACATAACTAAGTCAGGGTACCATGACATAGCAAGTTCAATGGAACATGCCATTACATACTGAATTCAAGGAACATGTCATTACATAATGGGTCCATGGTAACTTTTGGTCACTTAGAGCTGGAGTAATTTGTAGGAGTCTTGCAGCAATTGTGTAAGTTTCATTGTAGGATGGCAATGTCTGCAAAAATGGGGACATCAACCTCTGAAAAACTGCTCATTTATTTTTCTCCTTGTCTGGAAAACATTTGACAGACCACGTTAATTACGGATCAAATTCTCAGTAACCCTTTCCTTGCCTGGTTTCTGGTCACAATAGGAGGCATAGAAAGGTCTTGGGAGTCCAGACAGTGGGACTGAATTGGAAATGGTTTGGGGCTAGAAGTCATAGGGCCCATCTGTTCCTGAAACATTAAAAGATCCAATTCACCTGGTCTTCCCCTAAGATACCTACTTTATACTTTCTGATTATCTATATAAATAGCTTTGAAAATAGTCCTGCTTACTTGCTGGTTCCTCTGGAAATCTTAAAGGAGCTCTATACCTGGAGCAATCTGAGCTCAGGAGAGTTCCCACTCACACTCCTGTAATTTCATCAGGTTCCCTGGCTTAGGACTTCAGGATCCCTTAAGACCCCTCACTGGGTTAATTGGAATGAATTCTGGACATTTCAAGGATTGAGGCAAACAAACTCCTTCCCAGAGCAGCATGGTGTTTGCCCTATGAATGAAACTCCTGGGGAAAGAGAGAAAAACGTAGTCCCATAACCCTAGCTGGAGAGGAAAATGAGAGAATCACTGAGATGCTCCAGAACATTCTTTCCTGTGCTCTAGGCTCTTGTTGCCTCTAAGTCTGTTTTTCAGGTACTTACCTTATTTATTCTGTATGCATAGTATGGTCTTAGTTTAGTCAGCTTGGATCTGAAGGTTCAAAATTATTTCCTTACCTTGGGCAGCAAAGTGGAATCATGGCCCTTAAAAAGTGGACCTGAGTCCCTGGACACTGTCCTTCATCAGCTCTGAGATCCAGGCTTCAACACAGAAAAGCACAGAACTACAGAACAAGAAGAGGTATTAGAGAGGACTTATTTTAGAATTTTTAATTTTACAGTTCCCCAAATAAGAATAAACAACATGAAGCATTCTGTAGATTCTAAGGCACTGTGGAGTGACAAGATGCACCATTGTTTTCTGTGTCACCAATAAAGAAAAAACACTACCAACTGAATTATGACATAATACTTTCTTATTGTTTTGACCTTTTATTTCACATTATTAATAGATCCCTTTTAGACTTATTTAGACCTACTTTTAATCATACATTTTAAAATGAGATATGACTCTCGTACTCATGTAAAAAGGAAAATAAAATGGTTAAGGCATTGCTAAACTTTTCGTGTTCAGAATCCTATTCTTTTTGTGGTGAGGAAGATTGACCCTGAGCTAACATCTGCTGTCAATCTTCCTCCTTTTGCTTGAGGAAGATTGCCCCTGAGCTAATATCTGTGCCAATCTTCTTCCATTTTGTGTATGGGATGCTGCCACAGCATGGCATGATGAGTGGTGTGTAGGTCTACGCCCGGGATCTGAACCCATGAACCCTGGGCAGCTGAAGAAGAGTGTGTGAACTTAACCACCAGGCCAGCCCCCAGAATCCTATTCTTCTGAATCATTTTTCCATTCAGTATTGTCTGTGCCTATGTTTTTCCACCCAGTATTGTTTTCCTTGCTGCCAAGAGTATTAGTACCACAGCAATTCTTAAGTATGCTCCACTATTGTGTCTGAGATTGTTACTGAGCAAGAGCTTGTTGCCTGATATGCATAGAAGCTAATACAATGGCACTGGCTTTTGAGAGAAGAAAGAGCTTTATTGCAATGTCAACCAGCAAGGAGATAGGAGGCAAGGCTCAAATCTGTCTCCCTGAGCTGAAGCTGGGACAGACTTTTAAGGAGTTGGGAATAGGAGTAATTATGCATAACACTAGCTTGTTGGAATCTGATTGGAGGGTGGGAGTGTAACACTCTTATAAGTCCAGTGTGCTACAAATCAAGGGGCCCTTCGCTTCTTATTAGGTTCCCCTCACCACTTTCTTCTCACACTGAGTTCCATCGTCAGGGAACTTTTGGTTCCCTGTGGCTTGAGGTCATCTGAGGGCAAGGTTTCCATCTTCTGAGCACATTCCAGCTGCATGTTTTGCAGTTCTTGGTCATTGCCCCTGCAAGATGACCTTGACATGTCGTTATTGATACAATAGGGCCAGTACAAATTGGTTTACGATGGTTCCAGGATTTTCTTCCAAGCTGTTGAAACCTATCCTATGTGCCTGTGTATTGGCACGAGCATGACTACTCACCACTAGCACCTGTTCAACAGCAATTATAAGGTACTTCTGGATTTCAGATACGAAAATATAAAAATATTGCACCTATTAAAATCAGTGAAAACAGAAGGATTCACAATATAGTCTTCTTTTCACGATAATACAATCACTCCTGAATCATTTCTGAGTAGCTGGTAAATTGTGTGTTCCTTGCCTGTGGTGTTTAGATTCAAGCTGAGAAGTGCCATAATCATAGTCTCTTGACTAGCTCTGTGAGTCTTGTATGGACAGTAGTAGTATTGTGGGTATCTGCACAGCACACAACAGAAAGATGTCTTGTTAATTTAATCATACTTGTTAGAATTTTGCACTTCAGCTGGTATTTATATTTTACAGTTTTAACTTTAACTTATAGGACGTAATGTTGGCTGCTGTGTTTTTGTTGGGGAAGATGTTGCTACTGTTGTTGGGAAAAATGAATT
>NW_025798744.1:0-6465 GCF_021613505.1 Equus quagga
TCATGCTGTTCTCATGCTCTTCTAATAGAGGCGCCTTCTTTCTCTGTGCTTAGGGCCATGACTTTTACATTTATTTAGTTATCCTTTAGCAATTAAAGTTGTTCTGAATGAGTGAATTTACTGATTTTACATTGAAAAGGATCAAATGTTTTAAGATAAGATTCATACTTTATGTTATATTGACAGTCACATGAGTGTCCTTTGTTGACCGTAATTAATTGGAGAATACTTTGTGGGAAAGGATGTCTGTAAAAGAATAGAGTCATTAGAGGCATAGGATTTAGCATCAGACATACCTGGGTTCTGATCAGGGCTCAATCATTTATGATTCTGAGCATGTTACTGTAGCCTCAGTTTCTTCATCTGTGAAACAGGTTATAAATAATCACAGGATTATTTAATTTAAAATAAAGCAATGTTTGAAAAGTGGCTCTAAACGCTGGAGTTCTCCAGAGTTCAGTCCTTAGACATCTTCTTGTCTCCATCCATCTTACACACCTATCAACAATCTCTTATTTCTCCTGTCTTTAGGGGGAAAAAAAAACACTTTGGTCTTACTACTCCTTCCAGCTATCACCCTACTTCTCTCCTTTCCCGGAGAATAAAACTCTCCAAAATAGTTATCTGTAGTCCCCGGCTCCAATTTCTCTCCTCTTACTTTTTTCTGAACCCATTCCAACAAGGCTTCACTCCTACCGCTCCATGGAATGGCCCTTGGCGGTCACCAATGATCTTCCTATTTTAAAATCCAATGGCCAATTCTCAGGCCCCATCTTACTTGACTTAGCAGGAGCATTTATCCCAGGCGATCACTCCCCTCTCCTTGAAACACTTTCTTCAATTGGTTACCAGGATGCCACACTTTTGGCTTCCTCCTGCCCCACTGGCCACCTCATCTCAGTCTCCTTTGCTAGTTTCTCTTCATCTCCCTGAACTCTAAGTGTTGGAGAGCCATAGGACTCAGTAATAAGAACTCATCTCTTTTCTAGCTACACTTATTCCCTTACTGATCACTGTTTCATGGTTTAAAATACCATCCACACAGATTATTCCCAAATTTAAAGCTCTGGCCTGAGCTGTTCCCAGAGCTTCAAGTCTTCAAGGAAAAATTACTTTGGCTCAGTTCTCTAGAGGGGATTTCCATGGACCTCAGAAGCAAGATGAAGAAAGAAATGAGGACACATTGTGAACAACAAGCTAAGATTTCAGAGGAGGGAAATTAAACCCAAACTCACCTGGAACTCCACAGGAAGGAGCTCAACAGTAGACTCCATTTCTTCTGTGCTCTGCTTTTGGGGCAGAGAAGCATCAGCAGGAGTCATGGCTGGAAGGAGCAGGAAAAAAGCCATGAAGGAGGTAAACTCTATCTTCTCACTCCCAAATTCACTAGGATGAAAGTTATCGCAAGCCAGCTGAATTATATATATAAAGCCTACTCTACTTAACTCAAAAAGTTCAGATGAAGCTAGGGTAAGACAATTAAGTGAAAGTGCTTGCACCAAAAAGTTAAACCCACAGAGCCACAAATACATCAACCTTTTGGAACAGTCCAATGGGGGTGGAAGAGTGTGACCTGCCATTTATCACAAAAGCAAGCACTATGGAACATTCTCCCTTCCACAGCTTCAGAGGGAATGTGGATGAGCACAGAAGTGCTGAAAGAGGAAGATGGGGCCGGTGAATGTGCCACAAGGAGACCACTTAGTGATTTTCAAACGCGGTAGTTTACTGAGAACTTCTCTACTTCAGGGCTTTCTCCTGACATGTGTCTGTTCCCTGTTCATTCCCATCAAGGGTATTTTGTCCACTTTCAACTCCATCCGTATTTCTGTAATTCCTACCTTCTTCCTCAACTTCAATGGTCAGATAATCCATGATCAGCTTCTCTTCTTTGTCCTGTTATTGCTATGACTCCCTCCTTATTCACTGTTTCAAATGAGAGAAACACGGACTTTTCAGCAATACATAATCTGCTTCTTCGTGTAAATCATTCAACTCTACTCTGAAGCTCTGGGAGGAGATTTTGAGGTTAGGCTTCCCCTCCTCTGGAACTGATTCCTGCTCCTTGAGGCATCATCCTCTCTCTCTATTCCTAGGAGGCTTATTCCTATGCATTTAAGCACTAGGGCCTCAGAAGTAATCCTAACTTACTTGGAATCTTTATTATTTAGGCTAAATTAATCTCCACAGCTGGAAGACCATCCTCTGGATCACCAAGATCAGTCACCACATGCCACACCAGGGCAAAAGAAGGAAAGAATCAGGGCAGTGAAGTACGAGCCTCAGGCACACACCCGGTTCCAGACAGTGCAGAAACTCCCATGAGAAACACCCTAAACACACAAGCGGCCATAGGCGGCCTGTGATCATGGTGGCAGTAACTAGAAGCGGGGGTCCCTCACTTGGTTCATCCCTGCTATTCATAAACACAATGCAGTTGATAGACGGGGCTCTCAGACAGCCGATTCCTCACTCGCTCTTTAAGACTGAGAATATACAGGCCAGGATTCCCTTGCACGTTCGAAGTCGAACCCCTTGAACTGGCCCCCAAGCACAGGCAGGCTAAAAACTGTTAGGGCAAAGCACAGAAGGGGGATGAGTAAGACACGGACGCCGTTTTTTCCTTTCTACCCCAAAAGTTCAACACCTTAACGCTCTCGGTGGAGTGACAAGACGTACGGCCAAAACCAGGGGGAGGGGCCCAAGCTCTCCGCACGTGGGACCCTAAGCCCTCAGCCCCCGGACTCCCACTCCCAGAATCCCCCGCTGCGCCACGCCTCCTTCACGCTGCCGGACTCCACTTCCCAGAGGGCTTAGCGGCAACCCCGCTTCCGGGACGCCGTCCGCTCAGAAAGCCTCAAAGCTGGCTGGAGACCCCGCCGGGGTAGCGCGCGCAGAGCTCGGGGGTGGGGCCGGGGCTCAGGCAGGGCCCAGCCCGTCCTCCGCCGAGGCCGGAAGCTGAGGGCCCGGCCCGGGCTGCGGCGGGAGGCGTTAGAGCCGTGCAGGGACGGGCGGGTCGCGGAGACCCGCGCTCAGGCCCGCTTTCTCTTACCCGCGACGCGCTGCGCACCTGGCTCCGGCCACAGGGCTGGATCCCGCCGGGCTGCGCTCTGGGACGGGCGGGAGGGACAGAGCCGCCTCGCGGACCCACGAAGCCGCGGGGACACAAAAGGCTCAGGCTCCGTCTGGAGTCGCATCTGCTCACTTGGAGGCGACCGCCCCCGTTCGGGGGTCCCGCTCGAAGGACTGCAGTTCCCAGAGGGCTCGGGGACTCGGTGCCTGTCCTCGGGGGCAGAACGGCGGGTCTCTCCTGTCAGCCTTAAAATGGAGATAATTCCCCACCTGATTGATAGGGCTCCAAAAGCTCCAAGTGATTTTAGTGTCTGATGATTATTTGGGGGTGGGGGGATGAGGACCTGATACACAAAGTCTTTTCCCTGGTATCTCTCATTCTTTCTTAGAATAAAGCCCCAAATCTGTAAACTGAGTTGCTACTGCTGATTTTGTTGAAAGCATTCTGGCTGATAAATAAAGAGCACGGGCAGGGCTGATTGAAGAGACGTAGAAGAAGAAACATGATTAAGAATGAGTTCACGAGGAAGAGTAAGAGGTGAAAAAGAAGTAGGGAGGTTGGCTCTGAAGTGGAGAATTGTGCGGACCTGGAGTTTAGGTCCAGGAAGGGCCCCTCGTCCTGAGCCAAACATAAACCAAGACAAAAGAGGCTTTTTTACTCAGTGTCAGAGACTCTGGGCTGTAGCTCCAGTTCTTCATGGAAATCGGGGAAAGACCAATTGTATCACAAGTGTCAGTCTAGTCCAAATTACCATAGCCGCCTGAATCGTGTCTCGACATCTAATCTTGCCTTTCCTCGAGCCTTGCTGTTCAAGGCAGCTGGGATGGACATTTAAAGATTCATCTGTTTATGTCACTCTTCTCAGAACCCTTCAGTGGCTGCCCTCTGCCCTGGAGTAAGGCGTAAACCCCTTAACACAGTTTATAAAACCCTGCAATCTGGCTCTGCCAGTCCTGAATTACCTGCTGCTATCTTCCTGTTGTTCTCTGTCCTCGGGCCACGTGGGTTTTTTAGTATCTCCCACATCCCAAATTCTTTGCTGTCCCTTAATCTACACATTTCCTCTGTTTAGAACATCTCCCTCTAGTCATCCTTCAGATTTCAATTCAAATGTCTCTTCTTCAGTGAAGCCTTCCCTGACCTCCTTCCCCTTAATTCAAATTAATTCTCTCACAGAACCCTTTTATTTCTGTATGTTAGCACCTACAAACGTAGGTTCTTTACCTGCCACACAAGAGGGGCCAAATACAAACTGGAACTCCAGGCTTATGGCAAGGAGAGGGTGTTTATTTCAGATGACATCAGCCAGGAGACAAGAGTGAGCCCTCATATTTGTCTCGTTTCCTCTCTCCTCCCCAAAAGAGGGGAGGAGAGGGGTTTTAAAGTTTTGTGAGGAATGTGGCTGCTTGTAGAGAGTGGGGGGAGTCAGTGGCCTGGCTGGTCGGAGCTTTCCCACCTGCCTGTGTACCACCTTGGGATGCTGCTTGCAGGAAGAAGGAGGAGATGATAAGGAACCCAGGTGGGCGACCTTGGCTGTTTGTCTTCACAGCGGATAGGGAATTCTGGGAGCTAGGGAGTAAGCAGGGAAAGAGTGATTTGGTTTTAATCCCATGCATGCTGGGTTTAATGTAGGGGAACTGATATCAGGGCTGGCATCGCATAGACTTGCCACAATTTGTAACTATACATTAATTTGTGCTGCTATTTAATGGACATCTTCCCCACTTGACTGTAAGTTCCATGAGATCAAAGACCATGCATGTTTTGTGCAGCACTGTGCCAACTGCTAAGCAAAGAGCCCGACAAAGTTGAGTGTTGGGAAGCTGCCATTCCACACTAACTATTCTCAACCTCAGCTAGGTCCTGGCATCATTTAGCAGTCCTTTATTTGTCCATGGTTATCTCATTTTCTCTGTGGTTGTCCTTTTTTCTGACTCCAGAGCCTTTCCAGATACTGCTCTCCTCAGCTCTCTACCTCATCACCAAACCCCTCTTGCTTAGTCAATGAATTCACCACCATCTATTTCACAGAAAAATGAGAGATTTTCAGATGGGAATATATCCAACGTCTGTGAAGGTTAATTTTATGTGTTTAGTTGACTGGGCTAAGGGATGTCCAGATAGTTGGTAAAACATTTCTGGGTGTGTCCGTGACAGTGTTTCTGGAAGACATTAGCATTTGAATCGGTAGAGTGGTAAAGATTGCCCTCGCCAATGCTGGTGGGCATCATCCAATCCATTGAGGGCCTGAATAGACTAAAAGGGTGGAGGAAGGGTATATTTACTCTTTCTGCTTGAGCTAAGACATCTGTCTTCTGCCCACGGACATTGGCACTCTTATCTCGGGGCGTCTGACTTGGACCAGGACTCACACCATTGACTCCCCTTGTTCTCATGCCTTCAGGCTTGGACTAGAACTATGCCACTGGCTTCCCTGGGCCTCCAGCTTGGAGGTGGCAGGTCATGGGACTTCTCAGCTCCACAATTGCATGAGCCAATCCCTCATAGTAAATCTGTTTTTATCTATCTATGATTATCCTATTGGTTCTATTTCTCTGGAGAATCCTGACTAATACAACTTCCCTGTACTCAATTCTGAAGGCATAGTATGGAAGGAAGCACAGATTACTTCAAGGTTGTCCCTCCATAGGTATATGTTAACTATGCACCCATGGTAGTTACATTATTGTTCAAAATCTTTGCTGCCCCTACTTGCAGGAGGATCATACTTGCCTGCCCAGTAGAACTCAGGCTTGGACCTGTGACTTGCAATAATCTCCTCTTTGAGAAAGATGTGCATTTTTGTCCTGTTTAAGAGTCAGCTTCTCATCTACCATTTCCTTTCCCTCTGCCGTGAGACTTAGAATATCTCATATAAGACTATTCCATCAGCCTGCATTCTGGAGTGAAGATATGGATATGTAGAATGAGTGAGAAAGACACCTTCGTTGTTATCTCTGAGGTTTTTCAGGTTGTTCAATTCTATAGCATAACTTAGCCCATCCTGATGGAGTCAGCATCAAGACGCTTTCGGAGCACTTATAGGGTAATATTTTTCTTTTTCTTTTTTTTAAATTTAATTTTATTTATTTATTTATTTTTGAGGAAGATTAGCCCCAAGCTAACATCTGCCACTAATCCTCCTCTTTTATGCTAAGGAAGACTGGCCCTGAGTTAACATCCGTGCCCATCTTCCTCTACTTTATATGTGGTACACCCACCACAGCATGGCTTGCCAAGCAGTGCCATGTCCGCACCTGGGACCCAAACTGGCGAACCCTGGGCCACCGAAGAGGGTAATACTTTTCAAATGCATGTATGTTTATTTTATTTTGATTTGTTTTTAATAATTCATTTTTCCCAACAACAGTAGCAACATCTTCCCCAACAAA
>NW_025798745.1:0-6465 GCF_021613505.1 Equus quagga
TTTGTTGGGGAAGATGTTGCTACTGTTGTTGGGAAAAATGAATTATTAAAAACAAATCAAAATAAAATAAACATACATGCATTTGAAAAGTATTACCCTCTTCGGTGGCCCAGGGTTCGCCAGTTTGGGTCCCAGGTGCGGACATGGCACTGCTTGGCAAGCCATGCTGTGGTGGGTGTACCACATATAAAGTAGAGGAAGATGGGCACGGATGTTAACTCAGGGCCAGTCTTCCTTAGCATAAAAGAGGAGGATTAGTGGCAGATGTTAGCTTGGGGCTAATCTTCCTCAAAAATAAATAAATAAATAAAATTAAATTTAAAAAAAAGAAAAAGAAAAATATTACCCTATAAGTGCTCCGAAAGCGTCTTGATGCTGACTCCATCAGGATGGGCTAAGTTATGCTATAGAATTGAACAACCTGAAAAACCTCAGAGATAACAACGAAGGTGTCTTTCTCACTCATTCTACATATCCATATCTTCACTCCAGAATACAGGCTGATGGAATAGTCTTATATGAGATATTCTAAGTCTCACGGCAGAGGGAAAAGAAATGGTAGATGAGAAGCTGACTCTTAAACAGGACAAAAATGCACATCTTTCTCAAAGAGGAGATTATTGCAAGTCACAGGTCCAAGCCTGACTTCTACTGGGCAGGCAAGTATGATCCTCCTGCAAGTAGGGGCAGCAAAGATTTTGAACAATAATGTAACTACCATGGGTGCATAGTTAACATATACCTATGGAGGGACAACCTTGAAGTAATCTGTGCTTCCTTCCATACTATGCCTTCAGAATTGAGTACAGGGAAGTTGTATTAGTCAGGATTCTCCAGAGAAATAGAACCAATAGGATAATCATAGATAGATAAAAACAGATTTACTATGAGGGATTGGCTCATGCAATTGTGGAGCTGAGAAGTCCCATGACCTGCCACCTCCAAGCTGGAGGCCCAGGGAAGCCAGTGGCATAGTTCTAGTCCAAGCCTGAAGGCATGAGAACAAGGGGAGTCAATGGTGTGAGTCCTGGTCCAAGTCAGACGCCCCGAGATAAGAGTGCCAATGTCCGTGGGCAGAAGACAGATGTCTTAGCTCAAGCAGAAAGAGTAAATATACCCTTCCTCCACCCTTTTAGTCTATTCAGGCCCTCAATGGATTGGATGATGCCCACCAGCATTGGCGAGGGCAATCTTTACCACTCTACCGATTCAAATGCTAATGTCTTCCAGAAACACTGTCACGGACACACCCAGAAATGTTTTACCAACTATCTGGACATCCCTTAGCCCAGTCAACTAAACACATAAAATTAACCTTCACAGACGTTGGATATATTCCCATCTGAAAATCTCTCATTTTTCTGTGAAATAGATGGTGGTGAATTCATTGACTAAGCAAGAGGGGTTTGGTGATGAGGTAGAGAGCTGAGGAGAGCAGTATCTGGAAAGGCTCTGGAGTCAGAAAAAAGGACAACCACAGAGAAAATGAGATAACCATGGACAAATAAAGGACTGCTAAATGATGCCAGGACCTAGCTGAGGTTGAGAATAGTTAGTGTGGAATGGCAGCTTCCCAACACTCAACTTTGTCGGGCTCTTTGCTTAGCAGTTGGCACAGTGCTGCACAAAACATGCATGGTCTTTGATCTCATGGAACTTACAGTCAAGTGGGGAAGATGTCCATTAAATAGCAGCACAAATTAATGTATAGTTACAAATTGTGGCAAGTCTATGCGATGCCAGCCCTGATATCAGTTCCCCTACATTAAACCCAGCATGCATGGGATTAAAACCAAATCACTCTTTCCCTGCTTACTCCCTAGCTCCCAGAATTCCCTATCCGCTGTGAAGACAAACAGCCAAGGTCGCCCACCTGGGTTCCTTATCATCTCCTCCTTCTTCCTGCAAGCAGCATCCCAAGGTGGTACACAGGCAGGTGGGAAAGCTCCGACCAGCCAGGCCACTGACTCCCCCCACTCTCTACAAGCAGCCACATTCCTCACAAAACTTTAAAACCCCTCTCCTCCCCTCTTTTGGGGAGGAGAGAGGAAACGAGACAAATATGAGGGCTCACTCTTGTCTCCTGGCTGATGTCATCTGAAATAAACACCCTCTCCTTGCCATAAGCCTGGAGTTCCAGTTTGTATTTGGCCCCTCTTGTGTGGCAGGTAAAGAACCTACGTTTGTAGGTGCTAACATACAGAAATAAAAGGGTTCTGTGAGAGAATTAATTTGAATTAAGGGGAAGGAGGTCAGGGAAGGCTTCACTGAAGAAGAGACATTTGAATTGAAATCTGAAGGATGACTAGAGGGAGATGTTCTAAACAGAGGAAATGTGTAGATTAAGGGACAGCAAAGAATTTGGGATGTGGGAGATACTAAAAAACCCACGTGGCCCGAGGACAGAGAACAACAGGAAGATAGCAGCAGGTAATTCAGGACTGGCAGAGCCAGATTGCAGGGTTTTATAAACTGTGTTAAGGGGTTTACGCCTTACTCCAGGGCAGAGGGCAGCCACTGAAGGGTTCTGAGAAGAGTGACATAAACAGATGAATCTTTAAATGTCCATCCCAGCTGCCTTGAACAGCAAGGCTCGAGGAAAGGCAAGATTAGATGTCGAGACACGATTCAGGCGGCTATGGTAATTTGGACTAGACTGACACTTGTGATACAATTGGTCTTTCCCCGATTTCCATGAAGAACTGGAGCTACAGCCCAGAGTCTCTGACACTGAGTAAAAAAGCCTCTTTTGTCTTGGTTTATGTTTGGCTCAGGACGAGGGGCCCTTCCTGGACCTAAACTCCAGGTCCGCACAATTCTCCACTTCAGAGCCAACCTCCCTACTTCTTTTTCACCTCTTACTCTTCCTCGTGAACTCATTCTTAATCATGTTTCTTCTTCTACGTCTCTTCAATCAGCCCTGCCCGTGCTCTTTATTTATCAGCCAGAATGCTTTCAACAAAATCAGCAGTAGCAACTCAGTTTACAGATTTGGGGCTTTATTCTAAGAAAGAATGAGAGATACCAGGGAAAAGACTTTGTGTATCAGGTCCTCATCCCCCCACCCCCAAATAATCATCAGACACTAAAATCACTTGGAGCTTTTGGAGCCCTATCAATCAGGTGGGGAATTATCTCCATTTTAAGGCTGACAGGAGAGACCCGCCGTTCTGCCCCCGAGGACAGGCACCGAGTCCCCGAGCCCTCTGGGAACTGCAGTCCTTCGAGCGGGACCCCCGAACGGGGGCGGTCGCCTCCAAGTGAGCAGATGCGACTCCAGACGGAGCCTGAGCCTTTTGTGTCCCCGCGGCTTCGTGGGTCCGCGAGGCGGCTCTGTCCCTCCCGCCCGTCCCAGAGCGCAGCCCGGCGGGATCCAGCCCTGTGGCCGGAGCCAGGTGCGCAGCGCGTCGCGGGTAAGAGAAAGCGGGCCTGAGCGCGGGTCTCCGCGACCCGCCCGTCCCTGCACGGCTCTAACGCCTCCCGCCGCAGCCCGGGCCGGGCCCTCAGCTTCCGGCCTCGGCGGAGGACGGGCTGGGCCCTGCCTGAGCCCCGGCCCCACCCCCGAGCTCTGCGCGCGCTACCCCGGCGGGGTCTCCAGCCAGCTTTGAGGCTTTCTGAGCGGACGGCGTCCCGGAAGCGGGGTTGCCGCTAAGCCCTCTGGGAAGTGGAGTCCGGCAGCGTGAAGGAGGCGTGGCGCAGCGGGGGATTCTGGGAGTGGGAGTCCGGGGGCTGAGGGCTTAGGGTCCCACGTGCGGAGAGCTTGGGCCCCTCCCCCTGGTTTTGGCCGTACGTCTTGTCACTCCACCGAGAGCGTTAAGGTGTTGAACTTTTGGGGTAGAAAGGAAAAAACGGCGTCCGTGTCTTACTCATCCCCCTTCTGTGCTTTGCCCTAACAGTTTTTAGCCTGCCTGTGCTTGGGGGCCAGTTCAAGGGGTTCGACTTCGAACGTGCAAGGGAATCCTGGCCTGTATATTCTCAGTCTTAAAGAGCGAGTGAGGAATCGGCTGTCTGAGAGCCCCGTCTATCAACTGCATTGTGTTTATGAATAGCAGGGATGAACCAAGTGAGGGACCCCCGCTTCTAGTTACTGCCACCATGATCACAGGCCGCCTATGGCCGCTTGTGTGTTTAGGGTGTTTCTCATGGGAGTTTCTGCACTGTCTGGAACCGGGTGTGTGCCTGAGGCTCGTACTTCACTGCCCTGATTCTTTCCTTCTTTTGCCCTGGTGTGGCATGTGGTGACTGATCTTGGTGATCCAGAGGATGGTCTTCCAGCTGTGGAGATTAATTTAGCCTAAATAATAAAGATTCCAAGTAAGTTAGGATTACTTCTGAGGCCCTAGTGCTTAAATGCATAGGAATAAGCCTCCTAGGAATAGAGAGAGAGGATGATGCCTCAAGGAGCAGGAATCAGTTCCAGAGGAGGGGAAGCCTAACCTCAAAATCTCCTCCCAGAGCTTCAGAGTAGAGTTGAATGATTTACACGAAGAAGCAGATTATGTATTGCTGAAAAGTCCGTGTTTCTCTCATTTGAAACAGTGAATAAGGAGGGAGTCATAGCAATAACAGGACAAAGAAGAGAAGCTGATCATGGATTATCTGACCATTGAAGTTGAGGAAGAAGGTAGGAATTACAGAAATACGGATGGAGTTGAAAGTGGACAAAATACCCTTGATGGGAATGAACAGGGAACAGACACATGTCAGGAGAAAGCCCTGAAGTAGAGAAGTTCTCAGTAAACTACCGCGTTTGAAAATCACTAAGTGGTCTCCTTGTGGCACATTCACCGGCCCCATCTTCCTCTTTCAGCACTTCTGTGCTCATCCACATTCCCTCTGAAGCTGTGGAAGGGAGAATGTTCCATAGTGCTTGCTTTTGTGATAAATGGCAGGTCACACTCTTCCACCCCCATTGGACTGTTCCAAAAGGTTGATGTATTTGTGGCTCTGTGGGTTTAACTTTTTGGTGCAAGCACTTTCACTTAATTGTCTTACCCTAGCTTCATCTGAACTTTTTGAGTTAAGTAGAGTAGGCTTTATATATATAATTCAGCTGGCTTGCGATAACTTTCATCCTAGTGAATTTGGGAGTGAGAAGATAGAGTTTACCTCCTTCATGGCTTTTTTCCTGCTCCTTCCAGCCATGACTCCTGCTGATGCTTCTCTGCCCCAAAAGCAGAGCACAGAAGAAATGGAGTCTACTGTTGAGCTCCTTCCTGTGGAGTTCCAGGTGAGTTTGGGTTTAATTTCCCTCCTCTGAAATCTTAGCTTGTTGTTCACAATGTGTCCTCATTTCTTTCTTCATCTTGCTTCTGAGGTCCATGGAAATCCCCTCTAGAGAACTGAGCCAAAGTAATTTTTCCTTGAAGACTTGAAGCTCTGGGAACAGCTCAGGCCAGAGCTTTAAATTTGGGAATAATCTGTGTGGATGGTATTTTAAACCATGAAACAGTGATCAGTAAGGGAATAAGTGTAGCTAGAAAAGAGATGAGTTCTTATTACTGAGTCCTATGGCTCTCCAACACTTAGAGTTCAGGGAGATGAAGAGAAACTAGCAAAGGAGACTGAGATGAGGTGGCCAGTGGGGCAGGAGGAAGCCAAAAGTGTGGCATCCTGGTAACCAATTGAAGAAAGTGTTTCAAGGAGAGGGGAGTGATCGCCTGGGATAAATGCTCCTGCTAAGTCAAGTAAGATGGGGCCTGAGAATTGGCCATTGGATTTTAAAATAGGAAGATCATTGGTGACCGCCAAGGGCCATTCCATGGAGCGGTAGGAGTGAAGCCTTGTTGGAATGGGTTCAGAAAAAAGTAAGAGGAGAGAAATTGGAGCCGGGGACTACAGATAACTATTTTGGAGAGTTTTATTCTCCGGGAAAGGAGAGAAGTAGGGTGATAGCTGGAAGGAGTAGTAAGACCAAAGTGTTTTTTTTTCCCCCTAAAGACAGGAGAAATAAGAGATTGTTGATAGGTGTGTAAGATGGATGGAGACAAGAAGATGTCTAAGGACTGAACTCTGGAGAACTCCAGCGTTTAGAGCCACTTTTCAAACATTGCTTTATTTTAAATTAAATAATCCTGTGATTATTTATAACCTGTTTCACAGATGAAGAAACTGAGGCTACAGTAACATGCTCAGAATCATAAATGATTGAGCCCTGATCAGAACCCAGGTATGTCTGATGCTAAATCCTATGCCTCTAATGACTCTATTCTTTTACAGACATCCTTTCCCACAAAGTATTCTCCAATTAATTACGGTCAACAAAGGACACTCATGTGACTGTCAATATAACATAAAGTATGAATCTTATCTTAAAACATTTGATCCTTTTCAATGTAAAATCAGTAAATTCACTCATTCAGAACAACTTTAATTGCTAAAGGATAACTAAATAAATGTAAAAGTCATGGCCCTAAGCACAGAGAAAGAAGGCGCCTCTATTAGAAGAGCATGAGAACAGCATGA
>NW_025798746.1:0-6465 GCF_021613505.1 Equus quagga
TCATGCTGTTCTCATGCTCTTCTAATAGAGGCGCCTTCTTTCTCTGTGCTTAGGGCCATGACTTTTACATTTATTTAGTTATCCTTTA
The DNA here is from genome assembly GCF_021613505.1 of Equus quagga. NCBI lineage: Eukaryota > Metazoa > Chordata > Mammalia > Perissodactyla > Equidae > Equus > Equus quagga. The sequence continues at coordinate 89 of NW_025798746.1, forward strand.
GCAATTAAAGTTGTTCTGAATGAGTGAATTTACTGATTTTACATTGAAAAGGATCAAATGTTTTAAGATAAGATTCATACTTTATGTTATATTGACAGTCACATGAGTGTCCTTTGTTGACCGTAATTAATTGGAGAATACTTTGTGGGAAAGGATGTCTGTAAAAGAATAGAGTCATTAGAGGCATAGGATTTAGCATCAGACATACCTGGGTTCTGATCAGGGCTCAATCATTTATGATTCTGAGCATGTTACTGTAGCCTCAGTTTCTTCATCTGTGAAACAGATTATAAATAATCACAGGATTATTTAATTTAAAATAAAGCAATGTTTGAAAAGTGGCTCTAAACGCTGGAGTTCTCCAGAGTTCAGTCCTTAGACATCTTCTTGTCTCCATCCATCTTACACACCTATCAACAATCTCTTATTTCTCCTGTCTTTAGGGGGAAAAAAAAACACTTTGGTCTTACTACTCCTTCCAGCTATCACCCTACTTCTCTCCTTTCCCGGAGAATAAAACTCTCCAAAATAGTTATCTGTAGTCCCCGGCTCCAATTTCTCTCCTCTTACTTTTTTCTGAACCCATTCCAACAAGGCTTCACTCCTACCGCTCCATGGAATGGCCCTTGGCGGTCACCAATGATCTTCCTATTTTAAAATCCAATGGCCAATTCTCAGGCCCCATCTTACTTGACTTAGCAGGAGCATTTATCCCAGGCGATCACTCCCCTCTCCTTGAAACACTTTCTTCAATTGGTTACCAGGATGCCACACTTTTGGCTTCCTCCTGCCCCACTGGCCACCTCATCTCAGTCTCCTTTGCTAGTTTCTCTTCATCTCCCTGAACTCTAAGTGTTGGAGAGCCATAGGACTCAGTAATAAGAACTCATCTCTTTTCTAGCTACACTTATTCCCTTACTGATCACTGTTTCATGGTTTAAAATACCATCCACACAGATTATTCCCAAATTTAAAGCTCTGGCCTGAGCTGTTCCCAGAGCTTCAAGTCTTCAAGGAAAAATTACTTTGGCTCAGTTCTCTAGAGGGGATTTCCATGGACCTCAGAAGCAAGATGAAGAAAGAAATGAGGACACATTGTGAACAACAAGCTAAGATTTCAGAGGAGGGAAATTAAACCCAAACTCACCTGGAACTCCACAGGAAGGAGCTCAACAGTAGACTCCATTTCTTCTGTGCTCTGCTTTTGGGGCAGAGAAGCATCAGCAGGAGTCATGGCTGGAAGGAGCAGGAAAAAAGCCATGAAGGAGGTAAACTCTATCTTCTCACTCCCAAATTCACTAGGATGAAAGTTATCGCAAGCCAGCTGAATTATATATATAAAGCCTACTCTACTTAACTCAAAAAGTTCAGATGAAGCTAGGGTAAGACAATTAAGTGAAAGTGCTTGCACCAAAAAGTTAAACCCACAGAGCCACAAATACATCAACCTTTTGGAACAGTCCAATGGGGGTGGAAGAGTGTGACCTGCCATTTATCACAAAAGCAAGCACTATGGAACATTCTCCCTTCCACAGCTTCAGAGGGAATGTGGATGAGCACAGAAGTGCTGAAAGAGGAAGATGGGGCCGGTGAATGTGCCACAAGGAGACCACTTAGTGATTTTCAAACGCGGTAGTTTACTGAGAACTTCTCTACTTCAGGGCTTTCTCCTGACATGTGTCTGTTCCCTGTTCATTCCCATCAAGGGTATTTTGTCCACTTTCAACTCCATCCGTATTTCTGTAATTCCTACCTTCTTCCTCAACTTCAATGGTCAGATAATCCATGATCAGCTTCTCTTCTTTGTCCTGTTATTGCTATGACTCCCTCCTTATTCACTGTTTCAAATGAGAGAAACACGGACTTTTCAGCAATACATAATCTGCTTCTTCGTGTAAATCATTCAACTCTACTCTGAAGCTCTGGGAGGAGATTTTGAGGTTAGGCTTCCCCTCCTCTGGAACTGATTCCTGCTCCTTGAGGCATCATCCTCTCTCTCTATTCCTAGGAGGCTTATTCCTATGCATTTAAGCACTAGGGCCTCAGAAGTAATCCTAACTTACTTGGAATCTTTATTATTTAGGCTAAATTAATCTCCACAGCTGGAAGACCATCCTCTGGATCACCAAGATCAGTCACCACATGCCACACCAGGGCAAAAGAAGGAAAGAATCAGGGCAGTGAAGTACGAGCCTCAGGCACACACCCGGTTCCAGACAGTGCAGAAACTCCCATGAGAAACACCCTAAACACACAAGCGGCCATAGGCGGCCTGTGATCATGGTGGCAGTAACTAGAAGCGGGGGTCCCTCACTTGGTTCATCCCTGCTATTCATAAACACAATGCAGTTGATAGACGGGGCTCTCAGACAGCCGATTCCTCACTCGCTCTTTAAGACTGAGAATATACAGGCCAGGATTCCCTTGCACGTTCGAAGTCGAACCCCTTGAACTGGCCCCCAAGCACAGGCAGGCTAAAAACTGTTAGGGCAAAGCACAGAAGGGGGATGAGTAAGACACGGACGCCGTTTTTTCCTTTCTACCCCAAAAGTTCAACACCTTAACGCTCTCGGTGGAGTGACAAGACGTACGGCCAAAACCAGGGGGAGGGGCCCAAGCTCTCCGCACGTGGGACCCTAAGCCCTCAGCCCCCGGACTCCCACTCCCAGAATCCCCCGCTGCGCCACGCCTCCTTCACGCTGCCGGACTCCACTTCCCAGAGGGCTTAGCGGCAACCCCGCTTCCGGGACGCCGTCCGCTCAGAAAGCCTCAAAGCTGGCTGGAGACCCCGCCGGGGTAGCGCGCGCAGAGCTCGGGGGTGGGGCCGGGGCTCAGGCAGGGCCCAGCCCGTCCTCCGCCGAGGCCGGAAGCTGAGGGCCCGGCCCGGGCTGCGGCGGGAGGCGTTAGAGCCGTGCAGGGACGGGCGGGTCGCGGAGACCCGCGCTCAGGCCCGCTTTCTCTTACCCGCGACGCGCTGCGCACCTGGCTCCGGCCACAGGGCTGGATCCCGCCGGGCTGCGCTCTGGGACGGGCGGGAGGGACAGAGCCGCCTCGCGGACCCACGAAGCCGCGGGGACACAAAAGGCTCAGGCTCCGTCTGGAGTCGCATCTGCTCACTTGGAGGCGACCGCCCCCGTTCGGGGGTCCCGCTCGAAGGACTGCAGTTCCCAGAGGGCTCGGGGACTCGGTGCCTGTCCTCGGGGGCAGAACGGCGGGTCTCTCCTGTCAGCCTTAAAATGGAGATAATTCCCCACCTGATTGATAGGGCTCCAAAAGCTCCAAGTGATTTTAGTGTCTGATGATTATTTGGGGGTGGGGGGATGAGGACCTGATACACAAAGTCTTTTCCCTGGTATCTCTCATTCTTTCTTAGAATAAAGCCCCAAATCTGTAAACTGAGTTGCTACTGCTGATTTTGTTGAAAGCATTCTGGCTGATAAATAAAGAGCACGGGCAGGGCTGATTGAAGAGACGTAGAAGAAGAAACATGATTAAGAATGAGTTCACGAGGAAGAGTAAGAGGTGAAAAAGAAGTAGGGAGGTTGGCTCTGAAGTGGAGAATTGTGCGGACCTGGAGTTTAGGTCCAGGAAGGGCCCCTCGTCCTGAGCCAAACATAAACCAAGACAAAAGAGGCTTTTTTACTCAGTGTCAGAGACTCTGGGCTGTAGCTCCAGTTCTTCATGGAAATCGGGGAAAGACCAATTGTATCACAAGTGTCAGTCTAGTCCAAATTACCATAGCCGCCTGAATCGTGTCTCGACATCTAATCTTGCCTTTCCTCGAGCCTTGCTGTTCAAGGCAGCTGGGATGGACATTTAAAGATTCATCTGTTTATGTCACTCTTCTCAGAACCCTTCAGTGGCTGCCCTCTGCCCTGGAGTAAGGCGTAAACCCCTTAACACAGTTTATAAAACCCTGCAATCTGGCTCTGCCAGTCCTGAATTACCTGCTGCTATCTTCCTGTTGTTCTCTGTCCTCGGGCCACGTGGGTTTTTTAGTATCTCCCACATCCCAAATTCTTTGCTGTCCCTTAATCTACACATTTCCTCTGTTTAGAACATCTCCCTCTAGTCATCCTTCAGATTTCAATTCAAATGTCTCTTCTTCAGTGAAGCCTTCCCTGACCTCCTTCCCCTTAATTCAAATTAATTCTCTCACAGAACCCTTTTATTTCTGTATGTTAGCACCTACAAACGTAGGTTCTTTACCTGCCACACAAGAGGGGCCAAATACAAACTGGAACTCCAGGCTTATGGCAAGGAGAGGGTGTTTATTTCAGATGACATCAGCCAGGAGACAAGAGTGAGCCCTCATATTTGTCTCGTTTCCTCTCTCCTCCCCAAAAGAGGGGAGGAGAGGGGTTTTAAAGTTTTGTGAGGAATGTGGCTGCTTGTAGAGAGTGGGGGGAGTCAGTGGCCTGGCTGGTCGGAGCTTTCCCACCTGCCTGTGTACCACCTTGGGATGCTGCTTGCAGGAAGAAGGAGGAGATGATAAGGAACCCAGGTGGGCGACCTTGGCTGTTTGTCTTCACAGCGGATAGGGAATTCTGGGAGCTAGGGAGTAAGCAGGGAAAGAGTGATTTGGTTTTAATCCCATGCATGCTGGGTTTAATGTAGGGGAACTGATATCAGGGCTGGCATCGCATAGACTTGCCACAATTTGTAACTATACATTAATTTGTGCTGCTATTTAATGGACATCTTCCCCACTTGACTGTAAGTTCCATGAGATCAAAGACCATGCATGTTTTGTGCAGCACTGTGCCAACTGCTAAGCAAAGAGCCCGACAAAGTTGAGTGTTGGGAAGCTGCCATTCCACACTAACTATTCTCAACCTCAGCTAGGTCCTGGCATCATTTAGCAGTCCTTTATTTGTCCATGGTTATCTCATTTTCTCTGTGGTTGTCCTTTTTTCTGACTCCAGAGCCTTTCCAGATACTGCTCTCCTCAGCTCTCTACCTCATCACCAAACCCCTCTTGCTTAGTCAATGAATTCACCACCATCTATTTCACAGAAAAATGAGAGATTTTCAGATGGGAATATATCCAACGTCTGTGAAGGTTAATTTTATGTGTTTAGTTGACTGGGCTAAGGGATGTCCAGATAGTTGGTAAAACATTTCTGGGTGTGTCCGTGACAGTGTTTCTGGAAGACATTAGCATTTGAATCGGTAGAGTGGTAAAGATTGCCCTCGCCAATGCTGGTGGGCATCATCCAATCCATTGAGGGCCTGAATAGACTAAAAGGGTGGAGGAAGGGTATATTTACTCTTTCTGCTTGAGCTAAGACATCTGTCTTCTGCCCACGGACATTGGCACTCTTATCTCGGGGCGTCTGACTTGGACCAGGACTCACACCATTGACTCCCCTTGTTCTCATGCCTTCAGGCTTGGACTAGAACTATGCCACTGGCTTCCCTGGGCCTCCAGCTTGGAGGTGGCAGGTCATGGGACTTCTCAGCTCCACAATTGCATGAGCCAATCCCTCATAGTAAATCTGTTTTTATCTATCTATGATTATCCTATTGGTTCTATTTCTCTGGAGAATCCTGACTAATACAACTTCCCTGTACTCAATTCTGAAGGCATAGTATGGAAGGAAGCACAGATTACTTCAAGGTTGTCCCTCCATAGGTATATGTTAACTATGCACCCATGGTAGTTACATTATTGTTCAAAATCTTTGCTGCCCCTACTTGCAGGAGGATCATACTTGCCTGCCCAGTAGAACTCAGGCTTGGACCTGTGACTTGCAATAATCTCCTCTTTGAGAAAGATGTGCATTTTTGTCCTGTTTAAGAGTCAGCTTCTCATCTACCATTTCCTTTCCCTCTGCCGTGAGACTTAGAATATCTCATATAAGACTATTCCATCAGCCTGCATTCTGGAGTGAAGATATGGATATGTAGAATGAGTGAGAAAGACACCTTCGTTGTTATCTCTGAGGTTTTTCAGGTTGTTCAATTCTATAGCATAACTTAGCCCATCCTGATGGAGTCAGCATCAAGACGCTTTCGGAGCACTTATAGGGTAATATTTTTCTTTTTCTTTTTTTTAAATTTAATTTTATTTATTTATTTATTTTTGAGGAAGATTAGCCCCAAGCTAACATCTGCCACTAATCCTCCTCTTTTATGCTAAGGAAGACTGGCCCTGAGTTAACATCCGTGCCCATCTTCCTCTACTTTATATGTGGTACACCCACCACAGCATGGCTTGCCAAGCAGTGCCATGTCCGCACCCGGGACCCAAACTGGCGAACCCTGGGCCACCGAAGAGGGTAATACTTTTCAAATGCATGTATGTTTATTTTATTTTGTTTTGTTTTTAATAATTCATTTTTCCCAACAACAGTAGCAACATCTTCCCCAACAAA